>NC_141617.1:35756474-36056474 GCF_047967505.1 Dipteris shenzhenensis | reverse complement strand
GTCACCACTAGTAGAGGACTCACCTTTGGTAAAGGAACCACCTTTGCCTTTTGCAGTGGTAGAGAATGTAGCATCCTCATTATCGCCTCCATCTCGAGCTTTAAGCCTCAATTCCTCCTCCATAAGTAAAGCATAGAACTCCTCAAATGACAATGGTTAGGGTCTCACCTGAGTGTTAAGTGTTATTACCAGTCCATCAAACCTTGGTGGACATATCCAGAGACACCGCCGAGCTAATTCTTTGCTAGTCTTTTGTATCTCAGCACCAACCATCTGGTCACATAGATTTTTGATTTGGGTTATGAATGCCTTTGCCGTCTCTCCTTCATTAAACTTATCAGCTGCGAGCTGATTCTCTAGGTTCTGGATCCTTGTCTAATTCTGTGTCTCATACTGACTCTTCAATATGTTCCAGGCCATAGTTGCCTTAGATGTATGTTGAATCAAGGTCAAAACACTATTAGTAGTACTTGTAACCAAGGCACATAGAGCATCTACGTTCTTGTGTTTCCAAGCTCGTAGAAGGTCGGCATTAGGAGGTATCCTACTCCCCAGATTTACTGGGTCAGGGGTTCCTTGTGGTTCTGGGTCAGTATCCAATACTGTCTCTAGAAGCTCATATGAATCTAGAATAGCAATAATTTTAAACTTCCATAGAGTGTAGTTCGTACCATCTAAGGCTACCTTCAGTCAAGGCTGGTGGGTGAATCCTCCTTGGATTGTTCGTGCAGTAACAGCTATTGAACTTGTGCTGCTTCCTATTGCCATCACTCCGTATGCTATTGAAGCCCTCGCCTCTCTTCTATTCTTCGATCCTTAGAGCCACCTGGGCTCTGATACCATGTTAAATTACACGGTACAGTGGAATGGAAACTGAATAAAGAATAGAGAGTACACAGAAAACTGGAGAGGAATAAACTTTTCCTTCAATACTGATGTAGTACAGATGATGGCTCTGTCCACCCGTGTGCTCCCATAGTGGAGCTCAGATGGTGATCTAGATAGATACTAGGTGAAGAGCTACTAGCTAGAAGATCTGATCTAATCTGAACTGATTTGATGCAATGGATTGGGGAGGTTGCCTCTTTATAGCTATGAGGGAGGTAGTCGGATCAATGTAGTTGGTGGAGTCGACCGGTCAACCTAGTCGGTGGAGCTGACCAGTCAACCTAGTCGGTGGAATCGACTAGTCATCCATGGAATATTCAGCGAATATTTCCTATACCATTGCCTTGGGGGCTCTCGCCCCCGAACCCCCACCAGGGGGGCCGTTGGCCCCCTTTGCAAGATAAAGTCTAATAGTAGATTTTGCTAATGCATCCAACCCATTCCAATCATCCTCAGACATATTTGCAGGCTTAGCTTCAATCCCTGCCAAGGGTTTAATCTGCTTCTTTTGAATAAGTACATTCCTTATTTGTTCTTTCCACAAAGAAAAGTTTGTCCCATCAAACTTTTTGATGCTAAAAGCCTCCTTTTCAGACATGGAAGAGGATGCCATGATGCAAATGAAGCAAAAATCCCAAATGCTAGTGCCTACAAGAGAGAATCACACCAAATACCAAGTGCACCTAAATGTGTATGCCACAATAGAGTGAAATATCACCAAAACTCATGTCTCAAAGCATCTGACTCATGTGCATATACTATGCATCCATATGAGCAAATCTGGCCCAAAAGAAAATGCCAACTGCAATGGCAATCCAAAATGCCGATAAGTGCCAAATGACTCAAGCATAAACACCGTCCACTGGCATATGCATTAATAATATCTCATCCAAGAGAGCATAGCACTATCAGTGCATCACCTGCAATGTGTCAAAGTTGTCCCTCAACATAAAATAGCATCCATGTGCAAAGCATCCATAAAAATAGCATCCCACAAGGCAATTTGTTCCTATCAGCGCATCCAATAAGGACCACAATGCATCCAAATGGCCTATAAATCATCCACTACAACCCAATGCACACCACGAATGAGCGCACACTGCTTAAACTGCAACTAGAGTGATCTGCATAAGGTATGCTCAAGAAATCATTGTCCCACGGTAATGACCGCTACTAAAAATAGAACCTGAGATGCCTCAAAACATGGGCGCCATTGTATAATCGGACGTAGCAAGAAAATCTGCAAATATCTCTCTTCTGTCGGAACTCCAAAATCCCAACCGATGAGCGAGAAATGGGAGTCAACACTTATCCACTGCCATGTGGCACAAATCTAAGGTTTCAAAACCTTAGAATGAAAAATGCATAACGAAGAGATGAAATCAAATACATAGAGATCTATAACTATGAAAATCCTCCACCGAATCACATAAGAACTGACAGGTAGGGGTTTTTGGGCATTTGGAACGCAATGGGATAGACGGTTTTGGAAACCGTGGTCTCAATCACTGGGTCTAACACATGGACTGAAAAACGTTTTTGGAAACAGAGTTGTTTGTAAACTCCACCGGAGTGCAAATGATGAGCAACATAGAAGTTTAGGGACCTCCTGAGTCCATCGTAACTAAAAGATCTGCAAATGGTTGCTCCAAACTTGAGTTCCAACACCCGGGCAGAAAAAGGCAGAAACTGACACAATGAGTCAGAAATCCAATGAAATGATCCCAGATTCAAGAATGAAGGTGTTTCCAAGCTTTTAAAGTGAAGTGGACACCAAAAGCAAGCAATAGTTGCCTCTACAAGTTAATACAGAGTCTCTGTCATCGAACGGAATAGGGAAAAGCTCAAAAAATGACTTTTTCTTTGAAAACACTTAACAGGCTCTCAAATCCACTTTGCAAAACCAAAGTGACTTTTCCAAAGGTTCCTCCAAGGTCTCTACACACTCGGATGCAAGTAAAGTCACCCACAAAGCTTCCCACAGAGCTTCTCCTTTCTCCCACAGAGCTGTTGAGCTTCAAGCATTCACGCACACTTAGCTAGATCACCCAGGCTCTGATACCAGTTGAGCACTTGCTTCAACGGAAGCAAGAACGGAAGAGGGAGAGAGAGAAACAGAGAGCCACACAAGTTTTGGTGGGTGCATAACACCCTAATCTTCTTTTTCATTCATTTATATATGTGTTTGAGTATTGTACATAACCGGGGTAAAGGCACAGTGACCTTTAACCCCCACAATGCTCAAGGGAGAGGAAAGATGGTGGAATCCTACTCAAGATCTAGAAGCTCTCAAGAAATCAATGTGGGACATAAAGGAGAGAGAGATGCCAAGAGCTTATCCAATTACTAAGTTTGCATTTCATTCCATACTATACACTTCACTTGTATGTGTTCTTGTACAGAGATTAGGATTAGGGTCCTCATCCCCAATCCACAAACCCTTATCTCATTGTATTGCTAACACCTACTCACCCATTCACTCTCTTGCTTCTACTAGGAAAGGATTTCCAACATCCCCTCTCAATCCCAACATGCAAAACTTACATGTCAAGCATTGCATATAAAATTACATAGCATGTAGCAAGAAAATGCCAATGTACAAGATGCATGTTCCTCTTTCACTTAGAGGACTTGAGAGGTGTTATTTGATGAGGCCACAAATTTTCCCACCTCATGTGGCTTCTTGAAATCTTTGCAAGATGACCTATTTCACCAAAATGATGGCACTTTCTTCATGAAGGATATTAGAAGTGACAATGGGCCTAAAAAATTACATTTGAAGCCATTAATTTTTTTTCTTTTTTCCATGACCATTGATAGGGTCTACCCTTGAGTTGATGTAGATGCACCCTCTCATTTTTTTTTCCTTGATGTTCGCTCCTCATTGAGCAAAGCACTAATTATTCTTTCCAGATTGGGGGCTGGGAGATGCTCTAAGGTTGGGAAGAGGTTCTCCTATGGCTCGGGCGTTCTCTTTAAGAGGATTGCAGTAACATCCTCCTCTTCCACCTTAGCATCAGAAGTGGCTAACTGCATTGTGATACTATAGAGTTCACTAATAAAGTCACTTAGCTTTTCATTTTCAAAAAAGTATAAACCAAACAATTTGAATTTGAGTGCAATATGGGAGTGCTTGCCAGTTTCTCCATAGAGCTGATCCAACTCATTCCTAGCTATCTTTGATGTACAAAGGTTGTGGCCCAAGAAAACACATGTGTCTACTTAACCATGGCATGAATTGAATACCAAGATGAGCAAACGTGATGTGTATAATGATTGATGTAAACATGGGGTAGGCCGACACATAGTAGCTCTAGTTGGTCATTGAGATGCAAGAGCCTAAGTTTGAGGTCATCACTAGGTCAAGAGGGAATGACTATGTCTGAGGAGTTCAGAGCTAATGACAAGCAAATCAAAGCTACAAAACTCATTGAGGTGATGTTCTTGGACTTCAAGGGTTCTACCTCAACTAAATCAGTGAAAGAGCCCAAGGCTAGGGCTCTTTATATAATCTACATGCCTTCTATGCAGTCATACATGTTGCTCATGTGGGGAGCAAGGGAGCAACATAATAGGCATATGCAAACTGTAGGTCAATTGCAGAATCAGTAAACTAAAAGTACAAGTCAACCTAATAACAAGCCCTAGAGACTACGGTAGGACTAAAAGCCCTAACGGTCCTGACTAACTATCCAAAATGGATTCAAGCTAACTAGAACTAATAGGCCTTGGCTTACAAGGCTACTAGGGTCGAGGTCTAACAAACCCCCTCCATGGTATCTCTGCAGTACTCTAGAATTATGCCATGTTTATGCATGTTTAGCCAAAACGATATAGCAACCTATGGAAGTACATGGACAACAATATCATGTAATAAATGGAATCAAGTTTAAAGCTTGCTAGAAGGCTTCAAACTTGGATTGTGGAAGTGATTTGTTGAAGATTGCTACCAAATTAATGTTGGCATCACATCTAGCATCATAACTGCTGACCAAAAAGAACCAACCTTTAGCTCGAAGGTTGGTTGTGCACTAGGATATTAACTCTCCAGCGTAGTGGTTCGCTTCTATTATTATGAGGATATTAACTTAACTCCCACCAACACAATGGTTGGTTGCACACTAGGAATATAATTGCCAGTTATGGTATTTAATATTTCTCAATGTAAGTGTAGTTGTTAAGATATATATATATATATTTGGAAATAGTATAATATTGCAGATATATACATATTTATTATTTTATATATATATATAAAATAATAAATGTATATGTATATATCTGCAATATTATACTATTTCCAAAGTGACTGAAGTGATGTTTTCTCAGCTATGTGACTAGATAGTGTCCTTTGATAGGACAAGGACCATAATGTGAGATAAAAGCTTTCGATTAAATGAAGTTGAAGATTTGAAATAAAGTTGTTGGATAATGCTAATGAGAGAGGAAGGGATGTCATGGACTCAATTTGTAGATTAAGACGAAGAGCAATTTTTGGTGTTTGACAAAACCATAGATGTCCTAGGCACATATATGAGAGTCAAGTATGACTTCAAAGATCTTATCAACTACATGCAAGAAAACTTAAATTAGTGCTTTTTCATATCAACTTGTTGAGTCTATGAAGAGATAGGCTTCAGTAGATTACATCAAGTACCTTTTTGTGGAGGAACCTAAGTTTGTGAAAGAACTTGGCACATGTTTGTAGCAAATTTGGACGAGTTCATTCTTTAGCTTGTTAACTTGGTGAAGTGTCATGACACATCATGGTCTTCCACAATAAAATTTCACCTTGAGGGCCTATGGAGCTACTAAAGTGCAAGGCATTGTCATGTGCTATCAGGTATTTCAACATCACTCAATGTGTCAATAAAGTCATTTTGGTTTACCACATGGCTACCATTAATGCACTTGGAGAAAATACTCATAGCAAGGCATTGATAGCAATAGCTATGTTATTGGTGGTCGAACAGGATAATATTAGTGCTATTAAATGAGAGATTGTATGTTAATCCACTATTTTCCTTCTTTTGTATGTTTTTTTTAAAATAAAAAAGTGTGGGTTTATATTAACATGTCAAATAAAGAGCCAGTCATTTTTACATCAAAAGTTCTCTCTTCCCCATATTAGGGGTAAGTAGTACTATGAGAGGAAGCAGGGGATTTCAGTTTTCAAAAGAAGTCATGATAAGCTGCTGGGCCAGGTGTTAGCAATGCTAGTTTGTCTCTTCCTTTGGGATGATGTGAGTAACAACTCTGATAACAATAGTACCCAGAATATGCATGTAGAGGCATGAGCGTTTGCACTTTTGAGCCCTTCCTGAGAGTTCTCTATGGGATCGCTATACTGCAGGGGCTAGAGAAACTATTCTCTTGACATATTCTCATTGTGCACTTTAGTATAGGGACTCATAGGCTCAACATGTGAGACATGTCTCTTGAAGAGGGGTGGGCATGGTGAGGCTCTTTGTGGTTCTGGGGGGGTAGCATCTAAGCTTGAATGGGTGGCACACATTGTGCCATGGTGCTCTCGTCAAGAGAAGGTGAATAGGTATAGTTACAGCAGTGGAATGGCATCCAATAGGAAATAAATTATAGAATCAAAGGATAAGTGTAGTATTACAAACTTTTAATGGCCAATGCTTTGGCAAAAATATCATAGCTGGTGTTTAGCATGGTCAATGGTCTCCAATTTTTAATCTCCTCTTTAGGGCCTCATTTTGGAATTAGCTTGATCATCCCTGTGTTGATTCTTGGATCTAAGAATCTTTTGATTCTTACCATAGATTCATTAAGCAAGGGCCCATTGTGTCCCAGAAAACTTGGTAAAATTCCACTGGGAGCCCATCCTCCGCAAGTGTCTTACCTTTCGGCATAGCATCAACTGCTCCTTTTAATTCTTCAAGTATGAGGTCTTTATCTAGGTATTGGTAATCAAAGTGGGAGACGTGCTTGATCCTATTCTATCAGCAATGTTCTCTAACTTGAAGGTTTTTGGTTGATTGTATCTCGATAGTATCTCATCCTCTCCAAGTATATTCTAGAAGTGGGACAAGACTAAATCCATGATCTTGTTTGGATATCGCACGATACTCCCATCTTTCTGCAAGGCATCTAAAGATTCCTTAGCATGTTTCTTTTGGAGAGTATTGAACATTTCATCATTGGATTTGTCACTTTTTCTTGCCCCCCACTCTCTTGTATAGATTCTGGCTTGCCTCGCTTCAATCTATTCCTTAGCTTTCAAGTTGTTTCTTGCTTTTCTTAGTTTTGTTTATTCCTAAGGTGAATTGTCATCCTCAGGGCCCTTTATTTGATCTTCTAGTACATGTTGCCTCCTGAGTCTAACTTTGTTTGATCTACACTTGATCACCTTCAAGAAGCAACTTGTGCGCTCTATGTCTCTCACCCATTTATTTGTCATTTTGGCAGTTCCACTGAAAGCCTTTTGTCAAATTCTTACAATTTTAATTTGCACATATGGTAGTTGAAAGAAAAAAGGGTTCTCCTTGAACCAAGATGGAACCTCCTCACTTCACCCTTTTCTAGGGAGATTAGAATTAGTTTTGTGGTTAGAGAAGCAGAGGGAAATAAGAGCACTGGCCTTATGGCATAGAGTGTCATCCAAGATTCTTCTAGAGAAGTAAGCTTTGTCTAGCTGAGCTTTTCTGTGTTATGTCCTAGTTAGTTGTTTGACCAGGTGAAAGAAGTATCTTATGAGGCATCAATAAAAAAAGGCTTGGTCCTTTAGGTTATTCCGAGCTATCATCTCACTCCCTCTTAGTACATTACCTAAACTGTTCCATCTATCTCTTCTTCTTTCAACCATGTTAAGTCCCCCAAGAGGATAGCATTGCCTTATAGAAATTATCCATCCCACAGGAGTAAGTATCTATCTCTAATAAAATTAGGGGCATAGATTGAAAAGATTTGGCACACTAGGTTGGGGTGAGTGAAGTCAATGGTCCCTATTCAATTGAGGACAAAGGTGGATAAGACCCCTCCTACAACTTGAGACAAGTGCTTGGAAACGACCAAAACTTCCCCCCCTCTACCCTCTTCATGTTCAATATAGAACCACAATCTTTTGTCATCATCAATCTGGCATAGTTACCATCTTAACTTAGGTCAATCGATTTTGACTTCTTGAAGAGCTAAGAAGTCAGAGTTGATCCCTCTAGCATGGATCCATCTTTTGAGGATTATTGGTTTGGGTCATTTGACATTCCTTGTACATTTAAACTTAGGAAAGTTAACTTTTCTTATTTCTACATCATTGCGTATAACTTTTGTTTCTTTTCTTCTTGAAGTTAACTTGTGACAAAAGAGAAAAGCCTCTTGACAACCTTCTCTTTTCTCTCTCTATAGAGCTTGGGTCTTTAGACTTCTCACTCGAGGGTCCCGAATGCAGACTTTGTTTTTTTGCATGAATAGTTTTGCTCCCTTTCACTAGAGGGTCATCCTTCTCCAAGACTTCATGTTTGGCTCATTCTAATTGACTTAAAAATCTTGAGTGTTCTCTACTAACTCTTCTTCCTTTGAGATTTCTATTACCTTTTCCTCAGTGGTCGCGCACTCATGTCTACTTTGGTTTTGTTTTTTGACTTCCCTCCACTAGACATTCTCCTTTTCGTGAGTCTTGGTTTTGGGTTCTGTTGAAGGAGCTTCTTCTTTTGTAGCTGCACACTCTTGGGGGAAAATTGGTACCTCTGTACTTTCTTTTCAATGGGACTGCTCTTGGATGGATAGTCTTTCATGAAGTGTCTGCCCAATCCACACAAAGAGTAGGAGTAGGTTCAAGGACTTTTTCGTATATGGGTATTTTGCATGATCCATAACTTATGCATTGCTCAATGGAATTTGGAAAACTTAGTCTTCAAGTTGTAGTACACATTCTAAACTTGAACTTGAGAGCAAAAAATTATGGAATAAAATTCAAAACAAGAATGTCAAAGCATTATAAGTGCTATGTTGCATGTGAAGCATGCATCTTGAAGACTATATGATATAGCAATTTATTCAAAAACATCAAAATTTTGTTCTATACATACATGCAACCAAGCTATCATTCTAAAGTATACTACGTGAGCTTCTCCTCAACCCAAGGACACACCTAAATGAGATCATTATGCATGGGTTAATGGGCCTCCAATGTTGTGCTAAAGTGATGCATACCCATTTGAGGGCACGCTCCATAACTTTCTTTTGATTTGTTGAAAACCAAAACGGATTAAAAATTTGGAATCCAAACTATTAGGACTAGTGCATGGTGGTCTTAAAACATTGATAATTATTGATATTGGTATCTAGATTCACCCTAAAATGGAAGAAGTTAGAAAAGTGCAATTTGTGCATGTGCAAAGATATTTTAATAAATCCCACACTATCTACAATTTTGAATTGTTTCTTTTTCCATGTACTTGCTTGCTATATGTCTCATAAGGATGCCAAAGGTCATTGCATTTAATAATACGCAACATCAAACTTGATAGCATGCCCTTTGGCCTATTTGTATTTTGAAGCATTTTAGGCCACATTGCACTTGTTTGGGATATCCAGTTCTGTCGAAGTGTATCATCGGAGGGGGAAAAATTGGCAGTTGAAATTTTGCTATTCCCGTAAATTTTGAATTTTCACACCTCCCGCCCATCAAATCTTGGAAGATTTAAGTACTTGCAACCTGCCCCTGCCCAGCAAATGCCCTGCAACCTACACACACCTCGATGTGACCTTGTGTAGACTTTGGTTTGCCATTGTCTTCTTTCGGGTAAGTTTTCTTCTATTCTTTGCTTGCCTTACCAGTTAGCTTCTCTGGGGGTATTTTGGACTGATCGTGGTCATGGCATCAATGGAAACATGTAGCTCACCATGGCTTGCAAGAGAAGCAGATAGAGGTTGCGAGACAGGAAAGCCAAAAAGCCAGGTCTAGACACAAGGAACAGAGTGTGGGTCGATTGAAAGCATTGGCAAGGTATTGAATCGGCAATGGAAAACACTTTTGCAACATCTACGAAGGGAGAAACAACGAGATCAAAGAAGACTCCTTGCAGAGGAGCAACAAGAAGCGGTTGCAGATGCACGCATTTGATCATTGCCATCAGAGCGAAGAACACGAGTTGTGGTGTCATGATTGGTGGGAGCATTCGAGGCAGTAATATTAGGCCATTCAAGGGATTGCCAGTCTTGAGTCTGCAGAAGCTTTAGCTTGCACTCTAAAATTCCTAGAGTAATAACCCTACCAACACCTCGGGAGATGTACGCCTAAGAGGCAATGCTCTCTAATCTAAGAAATGGCCTACAGAAAGTGAAAGGGGTGCACAGCTTAGATCAACTAGCTGCAAAGAGAGTGGCATTAGCTATGTTGGTGTTCCTTGAAACAAAGGAGAAATAGCTTGGGTGCACAATGTCAAAGATGTTGTCAAGCAGAAGGACCAACGTGGTTCCAGCAGTTGAATGTAGCGCAAAAGTAATGCATGATCATCCTGATTCGAGAAGTTTGTTGGCTTCAACAGAATGTAAGAAAAGGAGAGATAGCCTAAGTGTGGAAGTCATTGCTATAGTGATGATGTTTTGGCACAAAAATACGAGAGTTTCTTCAAATAGAAAGGACATCTGTAAGAAGCAGACGGGATGAAAGGTGTTTGAGGAGCACATCATACACATGCTAGATACAACGTAGGTCAGTGGTGCCTAAACCAGCCTGGTGGTATCCATCCCAAAAGATGTGCTTCACAATTTCACAGCCTGTTGGTAGGATAAGCAGTTTAGGATGTGCCTTGCCAATTTTCCTTGTGACACTATTGTATCTGTCATAGATTTTACAGAAAATTATTCTTTTCAAGAACAAGATGAGATACAAAGTGCTCACTGGTACAACAAGCAGATAACAATACATATGCATATCACATATAGTCATTTGCTTGATTCTTCCATGCCTGATGCCAATCTATTTGCTAACTCATAGGAGTCCAGGTCAGTGCAACACACGTACCAATTCTACATGTCAGATGATAGGGAACATGACACTCTATTTGTGCAACATGCTCTTCTACTGCATTGGGAATGGTTGAAAAAGAAAAATCCCCATGCCAAAAATATAAAACAACATTGGGTGTGTCAGACGGTGCTGCCTCTCAATTTAAATTAGCACGTGGATTCTACTTCATCTCAAGGTTCAAATCCCTGATCGGTCTAGACATGATGTGGAATTTCTTAAGGTCTAGCCATGGCAAGGGTGAACATGATGGATGCGGTGCTGTTATTAAGCAAGCTCTGTTTAAACACCAATTAGCATGCCCTCAAGAAAAAATGAATGATGCCCATGATGTTGTAACATGGCTTATACTCAACTTCTCCATAGGCGTGCATTCAACATATAGTAAACAAAGCCTTAAGAATATTGTAGTATGTAGAGTGTTCCATGAAGTGAAAGTGGATGAAGTGCGAAGGAGAAGCCATCATGATTGCAAGAAAATTAAAGGACTTCATGGTCTGCATAGCATATGGGGCTTTCTTGTTTTTGCAATCCATGCATCATAGGGGATCATGATGATTGTGAGAACATTGCAATTGCGAAGACACGGGAGCGAGTTCAAGTTTTTTCTGAATATTCAGATGGAGACACAAATAATGGAGAGACAAATGACTTGCCACAGTTTAGGGAGAGTTTTGATGACCTCACTATGAATCTGGAAGAGGGGGATAACTTTGCTGTTGTCGCAGATTTTGGGGAGAACAAGAAAGATGACCCATACTTTCTATTGCAGTACACAAAACCTAAGTACAAGGTTGAGGAAACATTTAAGGATAATTGGGAAGCAACCTATGAGAAGTGGGATGTAGTAGTAGTCAGAGCTTTTTGGTACAAAGAGACATCCAAGAGAGGCCACAATTACAAACTACTACATAAGAGTCCACAAACATGTGTGTACTCTCATCTAGAAGAGCTATTAAGTTCCAGATGCAACTTGTGCCACAATGAAAGAAAGGAAAGAGTGTCTTCAAATTGAATTTAGACATGCATGAGCACATCTTGGGGTGTCTTGGAGTGGTGGACGAGGATGACTAAGATAGTACTAAGAAAATGTATGTAGTCTCATTGCAGGGAAACAATATGTTCACTTGTCCTACAAAATGGAATTTGTATTGAGACTACTTCTTTTTAGTATATCCCAAACAACTATCGTGCTAGTTTTATTAAATTGTTTTTGTAAATCCCAAACAGTGAAACCCATGCTTGTTTTTCGTATATCCCAACAACCACCATGCTGGTTTTTCATAACAAATCCACACATCCTTCAAATCCATTCATCTTGTAATAATAGAAGCAAACCACCGCATTGGTGGCTGTTCATATCCTAGTGCAAACCAACCATTGTGAAGAGAGTGGGAGAGAAGTAAGGAGTCTCACTTGCAACTTTCTAACATACACAATGGGGGAATACACACAAAGGTGGAGGCTAAAGACAAATTTTCTCTTCTTAGTTGTGAAAGCCAAAAGAACTCTCTCTTAGTACAAAAGGAATAGGTGAACCCTATATGTGGGTCTCAAACCAAACTCACCTAACTAAGGTGGCATACTAACTGAGCCACTAACTAGAGTACATAAAGATAGCTTTCATCTAGCTATTATTCATGGGCGGTGTACAACCACATTTGCAGCTAACAAGTCGGTGACATAAATGCACAACGGTCACCTTGGCATATCATGAATGGAGCTCGATATCTCAACACTCCCCCTCGAGCTCAATCCCAATTCCTGCACACCAAGCAAGTCTCTGAACTTGCGTAGCTTCTCTGCACCCAATGCCTTCATGAATATGTCAGCTACCTGATCCTCTGTGCGACATAAACTAGATTAATAAAATGTACTAGAACCTCCTCTTGCACATAGTGATAATGCACCTCAATGTGCTTTGTTCTAGCATGATAGACTGGGTTATTTGCCAAGTGTATACTACTCATGTTGTCATAATAAATGACAATTGGCCCATCTGTAGACTGATGTATATCATAAAGTAGCTTACGCAACCAAGCTACCTCACATGAAGCCCTTGCTGCACTCCTGTACTCAGCCTCTGTGCTCAATAAGGCAATTGTAGGCTATCTCTTGTTGCTCCAAGCACGCTCCAAGTGACTGCAACACTCCCAAAAGAGAACACATATGCACTGGTAGTTCGTCTATCAGAAATACTACCAGCCCACAGTGTATCGATGAAACTGTATCTGAACCCCAGTCTCAAATAGTCCATACTACAATTTGGACTTCACATACCTCAGTATGCATCTACCCACATCCAAATGCGGTTTCCTTGGAGCCTGCATAAGCTGACTTACACCATCGGGATACTTAAAACATTTAAGTACTAACATGGAAGCAGCTCAACAAAAAACAAGGTATTACGAGCACCATAGATCTGTGAAGAGAGTGGGAGAGAAGGAAGGAATCTCACTTGCAGCTTTCTCACATACAAAATGGGGAATATACACAAAGGTGGAGGCTGAAAAGAGTTTTCCTCTTCTTAGTTGTGAAAGCCAAAAGAACTCTAAGTACAAAAGAATAGGTGAACCCTATGTGTGGGTCTCAATCCAAACTTAGCTAACTAAGGTGGCATACTAATTGAGCCACTAACTAGAGTACATAAAGATAGCTATCATCCAGCTATTATTCATGAGCGGTGTACCAACCGCATCTGCAACTAACAAGTCGGTGACATACTCGTGACATAAATGCACAACGGTCACCCTGGCATATCATGAGTGGAGCTCGATATCTCAACAACCACTGCGCTGGTGATAACTTATCCTGCACTACTAACGTGCTATCCCTACACTACTATCGTGCTATCCTAAAATTTGTTGCACAGTGCCCTTTAGAATGTTTATCGTTTCATTAACCGTCAAATTTCATCCCATGCTTGCTCTTAGTATATCCCAACAACTACCACACTGGTTTCCCATAATGAATCCGTTCATCTTGTAATAATAGAAGCAAACCAATGCACTGGTGTGGCTGTTCATATTCTAGTGAACCAACCACTGCGCTGGCGATAACTTATCCTGCACTAATCCTACACTACTGCCATGCTATCCCTACACTACTGCCATGCTTTCCTAAAATTTGTTGCATAGTGTATTGCCCTTTAGACTGGGTATAGTTAATCGTTAGATTTCAACCATTGGGCTACTTAAAACATTTAAGTACTAACATAGAAGTGGGTCGATACAAAATTAGGTATTACGAGCACCATGAGACTATCAGACACAAGCTCAAGAAATGTTTGTAAGATTTTTATTAGTTCAAGGAAATTTCAAGATTTCCAACTATCTTATCAACCTCTTTATAGCAAGCATCTCCCAGCTCTAGAGGCCAGTCTACTACACTATGGCAGGCCTCTTCAAACACTTGGATCACACATAGCTTGATTGACTCTACCAACTTATATGCCCATAGTAACTCCTCCTTTCATTGGGGGTCCTCTTCATCCTGCTCTTTGCACTCTATACATCTTCGAGCCTCTTTCATGTCTTGCCAAAAGAAACCTACATCATGAGCTTGACAAGTACCTTAAAGGAGTAGAGAAAATGATAGCTAGGGAAATTAATAATCACTGTCTGTGTCGACACCAAGTAATACACCCACCATCGAAGCATGTCCTCCTTGCAGCTATTTTCCTCCTTCTGCGGGTCTGTTTCTGTGAGGATGCGATCACCAACATCGTTTTGAAATAGAACAAAAGCATTCCAATCAGTATGCCATAGATTCATAGTAGGTGGATCGATGTACAGGTTTTTGGGGCTAGATTTCGTAATGGGCTCTTAGTTGTGTCTACATTGCACTTAAATAGGAAGAGAGTTCATTGAACCTAACCTCATTCTTCACTCTCATGTTATTTATCTAATCTAAATCTTTCGTCTCACATTAGTTGTCTAATTGAAATCTTTCATGGTACAATAGTTCACTAATCAAAGTCTTTCAGTCTCACATTAGTGATCTAATTGAAATCTTTTGTCTCACATTATGTGTCAAATCAAAATCTTTTGTTGCATTATTATTACTGCACTGGCGTGGATCAAAGGACACTATCTAGTAACTTAGTTGAAGAAACATTGCCCAAGTAAACTCTAGAGAAGATTAACAATTCAATAGATTACACACAGATCACATAGATTACAATCTCAAAGACTCCTTCCTTTCATGTCGGCCCTTCCCTTCATGCCACTTCCTCTTTCCTTGACTTGAGCTTCCTGGTTGTAGGCTTCTTCAATTTGAGCTCCTTGTCTTTAAGATCTTTTGCTTAAATGGCAAATTGACTGCAGCATCTACTTTCTTGTCGTAGATAGCTGTAGCAGGCAGGCACATTTGATTTGTCCATGACCTAAGCAATGGCAAATGGTATTCTCTACATAGCGATTTTGTATGCACGCACACTCCAAAGCAAAAAACATGCACAGGGTGGTAGCATGTAGGACATCGGATACAACAATCATCTATGATGGGGGTATGGAAGACCATGCATGTTGCATAGCAGAATAGGCAACCGATTTAACTATTGTGGCCATCAATACCACAGTCTTGCTCTATACATGATGAAGTGGCTTCTTGATTCCTTCCTCCCTCATCCTAAGGCTGCGGATGTTCTCCTTCATCTCCTCCACTTTTTGCTCACTCTGTGCAACAATTTCATCTGAATCCCTCAACATCTATTGAACTTTTGTAAATTCCTGAAAAACTCTTATAGGACGAGGGACTGCTTTTCATAACTATCAAAAGCCATAGCAAGCTTGTGCAAACATCTATTGTGATCTTCTTGTAGGGTATTGTAGCTTACTCTTTGGACTTCCAATAGTGTTAAAAAAAAACAACCCTCACCATGGCTGCTACAAATTGCTACACTGCAGTGGCTGGAACTTGCTCCATCGTGGTGGCTAGAACTTGCTTCACCGTGGCTGCTGCATCCTTCTTGGCTTGGGGAGCTATCTTGTTGTCTTCTCCACCCCAGTAGCTCTCTTCCCCATCCTTGGCCTTGAAGCTCTCTCGCAGTTCATGCATCACCTTTCTGGTTTCTGCATTCTCCCTTTTTAGCTCCTCCATCATCTGGTGTTTTTCAATGTTCAATGTGTTTTGCATGTTGTAGAGCCATTTGTAAAGACCCTCCTTTTTGGCTCTCTGATATTCAAGGTCCTTTCACATCTTTTCAAGCTCCTTGTTTGCCATGTCCCCATCATTTCTCACTTCTTTGAGCCTATCTCGGAGCTCCTTCATGCGCTTCTCTGCTTCTTCTCTTCTATGCCTTTCCATGTCGACCAATTTTATAGCGGCCTCAGCTTGCTCTTATGCCTCTTCTACCTTGGCTTCTGCACCTTTCCTAAGACTTTTCTCAAGTTACATTGCCTTTGCTACATAAGTGGCTTTCACTTGTAGAAAAGTCACCTTTTGAAACATCTGCTTCTCATATTGCTCAAAAATCCCTTTGAGGGTACATGCCATCAGATGCATTGCAACTCCAGTGAATTGAGATGACAATTAGGATTTGCCATCCATGCAATTCTTCAGGTTGGTTAACATGCTCTTGGAGATCGCCCTTGAGAAAGATACATCACGTCCTTTTAATTGCTCTAATGCTGCTTGAACTTGCTAGAACTTGTAGGTTCCTCTCGTATCAGGAAAGAAGCGAATGGTCTTATTCAGTACATCTTGGAGGTCTGTTGGCAAGCTCAAAATCTTGACTCCACCATCTTTACTAATCTGAGCATTGGGGTATACATCTAGAATATCCTATCTCTTCCACTGCTTCTTGAAAAAGTGTGCTTGTGTACTACCTCCAGAAATTCCTAAAGCCTTTTCAATCATGCTTTCATTGATGGTAATCTTATGACCTTGACAGACTAGTTGCCCCTCCTTCACATTTACCTCATGCACCATCTTGGTGAAGTTTTAGAGAGAATCCAAATTGGGCTTTTGAATAGCGAGAGAGGAGTTCCCATATGTCATGATTTCAAGATCAAGGGAGGAGGGGATCTGGCACTGTGCTGCAAAAGGGGAGGAAAGATTGTGTGAGGAGCTCCCGGACTGTGTAGGGTCCATTACGAGAGGGGATAGAAGTTATAGTAAGAGTGCAAGGAAGAAAGAAATGGTCAAGAGGGATAGAAGATGAAGCAGTGAAGGAAATGGAATAGTGGAGGCTTGACAATGCAAGGGAGAATGAAATATTTGAGAGGGATATAAGAGGAAACGGTTAAGGGAATGGAATAGACTACACTTTCAAGGTGAGAGCCACCATGGTGGTTGTAGCCCGACTACTGTCAAGGTGAGAGACACCATGGTGGTTGACCCGAATTTTGAATAATTCAAGGCGGCAGTACTGACTTGCATGGTAATGAATGATTAGAGGTGGTGGCATCTAAGATTCCCAGCCACGTCTGTGGTGGCAGCTTAGATCCACTGGGCTGTTAGTTAATTACCAGCCCCCGCAGTGGCCCACAATTACTCAGCTTCTAGTTACTACCACCAGGCTTGCATGCATGATTACTACGAGTGTAGTAAATTATGGTAATGAGGGATTCGATGTGATTAGGCTTCATGATTTAATTTTATGGCAATAACTACATGATGGTGGTGGCTGTCATTAACCACGTCTGTCGTGGCTACGATTCCACTGTGCCACCGTCACCCACCACCGTGCTTTAGCATGCATGATCACTATGAGTGCAGTAAAAATTACCAGTCACTAGTGTCGCATGCTCAATAGAGAACTAGAGTGCATAGTAATGAGTGATTAGACATGGTAATGAGAATTACTGCCCGATGATGGTGGCTCTCATTAGCCACGTCTGTCATGGCTAAGTTGATTACCACCCACTAGAGTGGCACCACATGGCATCTTCTTCATGATTACCAGCATGATTACCAGCCTATCTAGGGGGTTCTAGTGTGGTGGCTGCAATTAATATGGATGGAATCCTGGGCATTTGGCATTTTACTATGTTGCTTTGATCTGCCCATGCTCTGTTGAGGCTCTGCTACTTTGTTCCATACTCCTCCTCTATCTCTTTTCTGCCCCTGCTCTACTTTGCTCCAGCTCCCTCCTCCAACTCTCATGACTGCATCTGCTCCCCTGCTCATCTTCTGCTCACCCGATCATCTTCAACATGCCTAGTTGGTCCCCCCCTCGATGCTCTGTGATCCCAATAATATTTGCCTTCTCATATAAGGTGATTGCATTGCACTCACATGGAGTAGAAATGCTAGTGCTAGTGGAGACCCTTCGTTCCCATAGGCGACTCCCCGCACATCGGAATGTCATCACCTTAGATAACATGCTCACAGAGGGCCTCTTTATGGCTGTTATGTATGGGTTCTCCCTAGATGTCGACAAAGCCCTCAATATTTTTAGAGCAGAGTACTCTCGACTTGCTGGGGGGGCCATAATTTGAGTCCTAGCAAGTGCATGGTCTTCAGCCTCTTCATCATATCCTCCTTTGGCTCCCTTAAAATTTTTAATGCAACAAGCTAGATTGGCAAAAATTGAGTTGTACAAATTCCCTCTTGCTCAAACGAGGCTCTCAACAATGGTTGGATGTAATCTTTTGGGTGAGTTCAACGATATTTTGGCTCATTGGATGTAATGTTTTGGTCTCTAAGGCATTCATGTAATCTCTTTTTGTTCAATTTGAGGCCCTCAGTATGCACTGTTGTTAACTTTTATATTTGTATTTGAATGGTTATGGCCGCTACCTGTAATCTTTTATTTAAGGCTCTCAGCAATTGCCGAGTTTTTATAAATGTAAGATCCTTTGCTCAATTTTTGCTTGGTATAAGTTGATAATTTTTATATAACCTGTTAAAGATCCTCTGTTCCGGTGTAAGTTGATAATTTTTATATAACCTATTATTGGACTTAAATGTGCATTGTAATCTCTTTTGCTCAATTTTCACTCGATAAATTGTACTTTTGCCATCATTTATATTTACTGCAACAAGGACTAAAATACCAAGAAAGAAGGACTAAAATTTCCCTGGTTTATGACCAAAATAGCCCTCAAATAACTCCAATGAGCCCACCATTGTGGTTGCATGGAGATAGCCAGAGGCTTAGCTATGCAAAGCAATGTAGAGATGCCATGTGTCGAGCTATGTGGTGTTTTGAACAAATAAATTGCATCTCATTATTATGCCAGTGTGCCTTCATGACATCGGGAAAATTTCTAATGAGAGCACGGGTTTGCGCAAAATTCAAAAATTCACCTAGAAGCTCATCGCCTCACAGTCCCAAAATGGCTCCAAAAATAGTTCCGCGATTGGCTACACCTAAGCTAACGTTGACCCAAGTTGGGAATAAATTCTTGTAGAAGACTTTTTGAATAATTTTCACTCCATCACCATTGACCACTCAAATGGCATTAGGTGGGTCTGTTGCTAGATCCATCAAGACACAGACTTGAGGGTTACATGCTTATGAATCTTTCCATTTCTAGACCCAGGAGCTGACCTAGTCGAGCACAGAGGGCCTCTACTTGCAGGAAGAGGGAAAGAGGTAGATCAAGGAATTCTACCTAGATTGAGGCTTTAGAGGGTGGTGGTAAATCAGGATTAAGGGAAGGATCCCACATCTAAACAGAAAAGGGTTGGATTCTAATCATCTATGAACCATTTGGAACTACCTTTGAAGCCATTTCTAGCTTTTTGAATAGGAGAACAATATATATGTTCGGGTTCTAGCTATTTTTAGTGGCATTGGGCCAAAGCCTATATAAGGGGCCCAGGGGCTCAATTTTCATTCACACAAGTCAGAGCAGGTCGAGCTCTTCCTTGGTGGTCTGTGTTGCAGACACACACCTGCTTTCTAGCATAGCCTAGATTCCCACCACAACCCTATGGGTGCCTTTTGGTGGTATGGGACACCAGGAGGTTGTGGACTAGTTGGATGCAGATGTTCGTGCCAGCAATCTAGCTGTGGCTCAAGGGGATGCTCAGATTCATGATTATGAATGAACAAAAGTCTTCTTGGTTTCTACATTTGTGTATCACTTCTTCACTCCCAAGCTAGCCTCTCTCTCTCTCTCTCTCTCCTAGTAACATTCAGAGCTTTAAGCACAAGAACAGATCTAGTTTGTGGTTTCACTTAGAATACCATTATGTACCTTTACCGTAGGGAGTTTACCTTTGAAAGAGCTATTATCCGCTCAAGCCTTTTTAGGATCTCCGACTCCTTCTATAGAGTTGTTGGAGGGAGGACCGTAGGAGATCTTTCTTGCTCTCAGTAAGAGTTGTTCCCATGGCAATTGTTTCAGGGTCACAGGGGCTTTAAACAAAGCTTTGGTCACCTCCTTGGCAACACCCACATAGATTCCTCTCTACATCTCTGGTAGGGCTTACCCTTTCTCAGTTTGCTACACTACATGTTGGGGGGGGGCTCTCCATGAGTAGGAAATTTCTGGGCTTGGTGGGCTACAAACAATACTACATTTGCATTTTGTAATCTATACGTATCCTACTGGAATAGTGAAAAACTGTTTGGTAAACTTTTCCTTTGGGAAGGATTTTTGGGATTAGTCCAAGAGTAGACATACGAGTCCAAAACTAATGAGATAAGTGTTAATTTTACTACCTCATTATTGTGTCCAGGTATGTATCCTTTGGATAATTTGGACTACATATATTTCAAAGTATTGATGTACATAATAGTGATTTTTGATGCCTAGATATTCCATTGTTGATGCACCTAATAAGTTATTCTAAGGTTATTCTTCAATGGGATTGCTTGGATGCAAAATGGTGGTGGAAACACTATCTTTGCTACATCACTAGGGGAGGTCATCTCTTTCGAACTTTACTCATGCAAAATTTACCTTCTTTTATATACTACTATTATATTTATTTTAAGTCATTGTTGTTCTCAATATTTATTTGGAGTTATATCATATTCCATCCTATTACTTGCTGTAAATAATGCATCCACTTTTTCAAAAGCATTTGGATGTAAAATTCAAGTCATCCTGGACACTTTTTGGGATTGTGATTATTTTTATCAAATCCATGACAAATTTCACCATGCCATAGAGAAGGAAAAATTGTCAAGGACTGCGAGATCTACCTAGAAACATTATAACCTACCATAGTCAAAATTTGGCCATAAATTAGGGCCTACCCAAATATACAATTTTATGTAGTGGTGGCTTTTCATGTTTCTAGGCAGGTTGCACCATTCCAAACAACTTTGCCTTCCAATGGCATGATGAAATTCCTTGTGGATCTATTAAAAATAGGGATTACATATTCATGTGATCACGTGAATTTTCTTGTGATTACATGTTTTGATGACGTATTTCAAACAATTATAAGGACAATCACACCTTTGTGCTACTAGGTGGCCCTAACCTAGAAATTGGATATATACTGGCAGTAGTATCAATACTACCAGAAGTAGTCATCTATTGGAGGTAGTAGTAACACTACTGCCAGTTGTTGAACTACTACCGATGGGACTGCTACAAACACTACTGATAATATTATTACCATTAGTAGTAGCAATAATATTCCTATCTGGGATTCTACTGCTACTGGCAGTAATTTACATACTACCACCGACAATACTAATATTACCGGCCATAATATAGACATTACCATCGGTAACACTATCGGCCCAAGATATATGTGAATCGTTGGGCTCATTTTCACCAAAAGTGGAATGAGAAGAGGTAAAAATCCTCCTCTCTCTAAGGCTTGGCCAAGGGGCATGGTCCAAGAATTGGTTCCTAGTCCCACATCCTGAACAAGACAGGGGGCTAGTTGGTGGAATCATGACCTAGATCCAAGTTTCCTCGAATGTCCACGTAAAGGGGGGATTTTTTTGTAATTTTTTAAGGAATTTACTTAGCATTTGTTACATTCATGCATTAAAGGAATCATTTGTGCATTGAAAGTTAGTAGCTTTTGGGAAATGTTTAAACTTTTACATCAATGCATGATAATTCATTTACATTTCATGTAATTTAAAAAAAAGAATGCAAAGGGTGGGAGTTATTATCAGCTGCTTGCTTGCACACTTTTGTTTGGCAAATGTAGCTCTTTGCTAGTGTCAAGCAATAAAGCTTTTTGCACACATAGTAAGATTTGCTCACAAGCATGGCCTCAACCACTAGCACTAAGCAAAAAGTAGTGGAAGAGCTAAGTAAGGGCAAGTGTGAGAGAGTGATGAGAAGCATTCAAGATGCCTTTTTTGTGAGGGTGTGCAACATGAGGAGAGTGAGATGGAGTCAACCATGTCTAGTCTAGAGGGATTCAACACTATGAAGAGGAGGATTCTTCATGATGTTTGTAGTCCAAAGGTCATGATGACCTTGCCAGCTAGGTGGGAGACAAAATCCATGCTTTGGGTTGAAAGTTTTATTGGGAATGTAGAGACTTGCTTCAATGAAGCATGCAATATTGACCCTACTCTTGCACAAGAGTTTAATGCCTTCAAGTTAACACAATGGACATGTTTGTGGGCCAAGAACGACCCAAGCACATGAGTAGGGTCCTTGCATTAGATCGCCATGTCATAGTGGCTAAGAGTTGGGACAAGAAGGTTATAGTAGCTTATGGGTGAGCTATGTCCCTAACGGCAGGTGAAGAGAAGCCAGCCTCTACTTCCCTTAAACCATTGAGAGGTGATGAGTTTCAAAGGGCACAACATCTGGCTAGTAACATAGATAGAGTGTCACACTTAGCATATGCACATAGAGGGAGATACAAGTTGGCAAGAAATTAGCTCAGGCACCTATGACACTATGACTGGTAGATGTCACACTTAGCATATGCACATAGAGGGAGATACAAGTTGGCAAGAAATTAGCTCAGGCACCTATGACACTATCAGTGCACCTATGACTGGTAGATGTCGTTTGAATTCTACTTGGTCTTGCGGTTGTTTTGATAGCAGATACTAGCCGATATGCAGCACTGTCCATCATGACATATTAAATATATTAATATGTCATGATCATAAGATACAAAGTAAGAAGTAACAAAATATTAAGAGAATAATTACCTTGGGGAGTTGGCATGATAGCCTTCCATTGAATTCACAAACCACAAACGGTTGACTTCAAGGTCCCAAGCAATCAGACTCTAATGTGAGCTACATGACCAGATTAAAAATGATTATTATTTTACACAAACTTGCCAAAGAAATAGTAAAAATAAGGTTGGAGTTGATACTTACTCCTCATGATAAGGCATAAAGATGACTCGCACCCCATCTAAATTCAAAGGGCTTAACCAGGTACAAACATCTTCTATAGTCTTTTCAGGAGAGCTAAGAATAGAAAAAAGGAGAGCATCGAGCATGTAGACACGATTCTAGACTACACTAGGAAGTTGAGAAATAACTACACTGCACCAAGAGATAAACAAACATTAGCTCATAGAATTGATTTGCATTCTGCACTAGGAAACTGAGATATAACTACACTGTAAACAAATAAACAAATGTTAGCTCATTGAAGTAGTAACAAATAAACAAACGTTACCTGAGAATGGCTAGGATAACATTGTCATTAACCTCTTTTAAAGTATTGGAGAGGATTGAAACCTCCTCTCTACCAAAGCTCAAATATTGAGGTTCTCATTTCAAAATGATCCTTGCTTCAAATGAGCTTTCAATTTTATCCAATGCAGCTAAATTTGCAGAATGGGTCTATGTCATAGCTTGTATTCTATGTTTGCAGTCATTTTGCTTTTCCATGGTGTCTTTAAAGCTCTTGTGCTCATGGGATTCTTCAATCAAATTTAGAGGTGGTTGCATTGCTGAAGTAGGAGGGAGTGCCTCCATATTGACTTCATCCATTTCTTATCCCTCTATTGCCTGTAAACAAATATGAGAGATTAGATTCATTATCTTTAAATTTAAATCTTATTTAAAGAATTGTATTTAGTTGAGAAATAGAGAGTTCATACCGCTAAGTATTGTCATAGTGGCCTTTTTACATAACCCTGCGAGCCATAATTATCAAAGAAGGCATCATCATCTTTCTCTTCATCCACCAACCTCTCTCTGAATGGGTCATGTAAGTCCATCTTTTCATCATCATCAACTGGGGCATTATGATCTTCAAGGTCATCATCCATGTCATCAGCCTCCTTGTGCTCTACCTCTTTTTCATAGCCTGTGGTTAGATCTGCTTAAAGCTGAAAATAAGCCATGAAATGCTTATTTTCAATAATATTAGTGGAGTTGCCTTTTTTGAGAAGATCCTCAAATAAATATCCCATTCTGCACAAGGTGACCTCCAACCTGCCGGTAGCAAATTCTCCATCATGGTAAGGAAGAGACTCCCACTTTTTGCAGGACTTCCATAGTTGTTTTTTTGATAATGTATGGACCTGGGAATATCTTGCTCTTCTAGCATCAATCTCAAATTATTTGAATTCCCTCTTATGTTCTTTTGTAAGGAGTGATCAGGGTTGGGACTCCGCATACACAAGAAGAATGATTCAAGAGATTGAATCGCTATGCCACATTCTCTCTTGCCTCTCTTTGCTGCATAAATACCACTATCGATCTTCAAATCTGATGAATATGCTCGCTCTAGAGTACCTGCATGGCTTCTTTGTCTTTTTTATCAACAAAAATGACAATGTTGCAAATTGCCACTTTGCTAATGGTGGTATATACTATTCTATCACTGAAGTTATGGATATCATCGCTAGAAACTTCATTGATGAAGAATAGTTGTGGCTTGTCCCATGCTGAGTCATTCTTGATGAAGTCATCTTCTGAAACTCCCCTGAAGTTCACAAGCTTTCCAGACTCTGCCATAACCTCTACATTGAATTGAAAGCTTTGGTGCATATCTATCGGCATCCTTATCTCGCTGATTAATCTTTCCACATATGCAACCGCCTATTGTGGGATTTCTTTTCTCATGTAAGAGGTTACTATCTCTGACCCATCTTCATCCTTTTTAATCCACCTGTTTGCCCATAGCTTTACCTTGGGTGTTGACAAAGAAGCTATATGCTTGACCACATTATAGTTAATGTTACAATGACAGTGGAATTTGTTTCTCTAACAGCAAATACTTAATGGCACTATGCACTGCATCACGCCTCACCTATACATTGATGCATTCTTCCATGTAGTGGTCTTTGTCTTTCTTTTTTCTTTAAAAGTTTTTGTGCTGCCATGGATGCATACTTGTCAGGTAAGTACTTTATAGGCCTCCACATCCTTGCCATCAACTCCTTCTTATCCATTACCTTTGACTTTTCAGAGACAAATGAAGGAGCTTCATAGGTCAGGTCTCCACGCTCACAAGCAATGCATGCTTCAAGCATCTCATTGAATACTTCAATAGGACGAAATATGATAGAAGTGTAGTCGGCATATCTGTCTCTCACACCTTGAGGCTTGTCATACTTTCTTCTCGCTTTTGAGTTCCCCTAGGCACAACTGCACTCAAAGAAGTATAGAAGTTTATGAGTGTGAAGGCGTCTGCTTTTGTGACCTTTCACTTCAAATCAGGATTTGGAGAACCAAATGTTGTCCATATAACCCTTGCCTTCTATAAGACCTCTGATGTTGAGGATATCTTATGCTGTCCATGGACATAATGATTAAGCCTTTTGGACTCAATCAAATACTTGATCTCATGCTTGAATATATAGATTGTTGCAGGATAATAATGGAATGAGATTATCTTTGCAAATTGTTCTGAAGTGAGTCTTTTGACCTCCTTTGCTTCTTTGGCGATCTGATTACAAGCATAAGCCCAATGTTGACAATCAATGGGCTGGAATCTGCAATGAAGGAGGAATTCCTTCTTTGCTTCCTTTAACATATTCTCACCTTGTGCCTCTTCGCCTTGTTCATGTGGAATATTTTTAAGAGTGTCTTTAAAGAATCAACTGAAGGTTTCCTTGAAATGTGTAGGCCCCGTAAATGTTATTTGATCCAGAAAGCTATTTTTGATTAGACAAAACATTATTGGGTGCAGGACCACATTGCTTGCCACAGGTTTCTTTCCATCTCTCAAAGCCTCGTATATTTGCAGTGCATAGGATATATCAACGCTTCGGCTATTAGTAAAGACAGCTGCAGCTTCCACATCTTTGGCATTCACAAACCATGTCCTTTGACCCCAGATATATCCCACATCATCATCTATTACTGCTTCATTAAGACGTAGATTAAGATTTTTGATTGATGTGAGTTCATCCTGATCATCTTCAGCCTCGGGTTCTGAGTCTTCTTCATCTTTGTCTTCTTTTAACTACTTTCATCCACATGATCTTTCTCTACAGTGAAACGATGCCTTTTTTTACTGCTTGGAACTGTGGCTCTTGCAGTACTAGCCTTTTGCATTTCACGTCGTGGTTTGCTAGCAAGAGCTTCTAGTATAACTGCAGTGGATCGACCTTCATCTTCTTCAATTTTTTTAAATTCCTGTGCACTCAAGGCTTGTGTTTCATCATCCTTAGTGACATCCACCATTTTTTGCTCTAGAAGTTTGTGCTCATGTTCTACACATTTGTGACAGTGTGCATGTTCTTCTTGCCTCTGCATCAAAGTCTGTGTTTGATCTCCTTCATGTGAAGATCCTTGAATCTGAGGAGCATATTGTGCATCCTGAAAGTACTCAAACATTATCTTTGCATGCATCCTTTTTGCCACCACACTAGGAAATTGCTCCCAAGTATATGCAAGAGCCTCCAATGCACTTTGCAGCTTTGGAAACTTTGATGGTTGAGGAGGAGGCATCACAAAGGTCTTTGAGTCTCTCCTTGACACAACAAAATGAAGACCGCCAACTTCAGGATCTGAACTCTTTGTGAAAATATCCATAAAGGTCTCTTTTGGCTCTATCATTATGCCTACTACAAGGCTTGAAGTCATATCTTTTTTGAAGAATGTAGCATCCCATGGATCTTCAACATCATTGAACTCCCTTTTTGACATAAGTAGAAAGAGTCTCTTTTCCTTTTGATGAAGAAACCAAGCTCTTCTGCCCATGTGATATCGAGTCCACCTACCAAAGCCGTTGGGGCTAGATTCCTTTCCTTTCAAATTCAAAGTGACATCAGAGACCCATGCTCTAATCTTAGAGTCATTTAGGATAGCCCCCACATTAGTTGATTGCTCCATAATCCTACAAGAAAAGATAATGAAGAATTTAGATACATACAAGTAAAGTACAATATACAATGCTTGATACAATAAATGTGGGAAATTGCCCAAAAGGCTTTACAACGCTTCATATGGCAATAAATGTGACCAATAGCAAAGAGGGCTTTACAAAGTATTTTATAGCAATAAATGTGGGAAATAGCCTAGAAGGCTTTACAAGGCTTAAATATTTGTACAAATGTAAGAAAATTAGCCAATAAAGCTTTACAATGAAATAAAATGTCCTCTAGTGATAAAGCTTCAATCTTCATGAAGACATGTAATCTGTCCATCCATTGATTTGCCCTCTAGTGATAAAGCTTCAATCTTCGTGATGACATGTAATCTGTCCATCCATTGATATCTGTGCACTAATACCCAACTGATGCAATCTACCCACTAAAAACTGTTCCACTGATATCCACTTATGTAGCCCACTGATACTTGTTAAATAGTGAATGGTCGGGATGGTCGGGTTTATTACAAGGCACTTCATATGGCAATAAATGTAAAAAATAGCCTAGAAGGCTTTAGAAGGTTTTTTATGACAATAAATGAGCTTAAATATTTATATAAATGCAATAAAAATAACCAATAATCATCAAGCTCCAATATGCCCCATGACTTGTAATCTGTCCACTGATATCTGCTATCTGCTCATGCAATTTGCCCACTGATAAACTTCTTGGTAAATGGTAAAAGGTCTTATTTAATAGCATGTTATGAGTGTTAAACTGCATGTGAGCGAAGGGACTAACAACGATTAGGAACTAGTTAGAAAAATTTGAGCATGGCTTCGATTGGTAACTTGGAGAATTGTCTCTCCTCTAAGGCAATCTAATCTATGTTAAACTATGCTAAACCAACTGTCAAAGTGAAGAAAAGCAATAAATAATTTCTTTTTCTATGTTCACTTTAATGTGCTGGGGTTTAAGAGGCTTAAATATACAAAAGAAGGGGTTTTGATGTAGAGGCTAAAACTACATGTGAGAGAAATGAAGAACAAGTATCTAAAGAAAAGTTAACATT
The DNA here is from genome assembly GCF_047967505.1 of Dipteris shenzhenensis. Lineage (NCBI taxonomy): Eukaryota > Viridiplantae > Streptophyta > Polypodiopsida > Gleicheniales > Dipteridaceae > Dipteris > Dipteris shenzhenensis. The sequence continues at coordinate 36,028,407 of NC_141617.1, read as the reverse complement.
TTTCAATTTAAAAGATGAATATATATAAAAATATTATCTCACCTTCAAAACAAACCATAAATTCACTCTTTTATAAATTTTTAAAAGTATCATATAAAACATGTAAATATATAAAACTCTCTCTTTCCTCTGAATTTTCTATCTCTCTCTCTCTCTCTCTCTCTCCTCTTAATTCTCTCTATAGCCATAGTCAAGACACCTCATTCTCTCTCTTAATCTCTCTCTCTCTCTCTCTCTCTCTCTCTGACAACTCTTATGTCTTTCCCTCTCTGTCCTTATGCCACTCATTCTCTCTCTTAGTTTATCTCAAGTCTCTCTTTCTCTCCCTCCCATGGCGGCTAGGATTTATCATTCTCTCTCTTCATCTCTCTCTCTCTCCCTAGGATTTGTAATTCTTTCTCTCTCTCTCTCTCTCTCTCCACCTCTCTCTCCTCTCTCTCTAGAGATTTATTATTCTCTCTCTCTCTCTCTCCTCTTCTCTCTCTCTCTCTCTCTCTCTCTCTCTCTCTCTTACCCTCTCTACCTCCCTACCTCTATCCTCTTGGCTGTTAGGATTTGTCATTCTTTCCCTCTCTATGTCTCTCTCTCTCTCTTTGAATTCTCTCTCTTAATCTCTCCCTGCCTTCCTCCCTCCCTCTCTCCCTTTCTCTCTCTCCTCTGTCCCTCTTCTCACTCTTAATCTCTCTTTCTCTCCCTCCCCTCTTCTCTCTCATTTCTCATTCTCTCTCTCTCTCTCTCTCTCTCCCTCCCTCCCTCCCTCCCTCCCTTGGCGGCCACGGCCGCGAGAAGTCTCATTCTCTCTCTCTCTCTCTACCTCCCTCTCTTGGCAGCCACGACCGCTAGAAGTTTCGTTCTCTCTCTCCCTCTCTCTCTTTATCTCTCTCTCCCTCTCTCTCTCCCTAAGTCTCCCTCCTCTCTTCTCTCTCATTTCTCTCTCTCTCTCTCCATCCCTCCCTCCCTACTCTCTCCCTCCCTCTGGCAGCCACGACTGCCAGAAGTTTCATTCCCTCTCTCTCCCTCTCTCTCTTTCTCTCCCTCTCCCTCTCTCTCCCTCTCTCTCTTTCTCTCTCCCTAAGTCTCCCTCCTCTCTTCTCTCTCTCTCTCTCTCTCTCTCTCTCCCTCTCCCTCCCTACTCTCTCCCTCCCTCGAGCAGCCATGGCCGCCAGGAGACCCTCTTCTCTCTCTTAATCTCTCTCTCCCTCTCTCCGCTCTCTCTTTCTTTCCCTCCCTACTCTTCTCTCTCATTTAAGGAGCCCCTCTTCTCTCTTTGAATCTCTTGTCTCTCTCCCTCTCTCCCTCTCTCTCTTTCTCTCCCTCCCCACTCTTCTCTTTCATTTCTCATTCTCTCTCTCCCTTTGGTGGCCACGGCTGCCAAGAGCCCCTCTTCTCTCTCTTAATTTCTCTCTTTCCCTCTCTCCTCTCTGCCATGTTTCATTCTCTTAAACTTCTCTCTCTCCCTCTCTCTCTTTCTCTCTCTCTCCCTTTCTCTCTCCCTCTCTCTCTCTCCCTCTCTCTCCCTACTCTCTCCCTCCCTTTAGTAGCCATGGCCGCTAGGAGACCCTCTTCTCTCTCTTAATCTCTCTCTCCCTCTCTCCTCTCTCTCTTTCTTTCCCTCCCTACTCTTCTCTCTCATTTAAGGAGCCCCTCTTCTCTCTCTGAATCTCTCTCTCTCTCTCTCCCTCTCTCCTCTCTCTCTTTCTCTCCCTCCCTACTCCTCTCTCATTTCTCATTCTCTCTCTCATTTCTGATTCTCTCTCTCCCTTTGGTGGCCACGGGTGCCAAGAGCCCCTCTTCTCTCTCTTAATTTCTCTCTTTCCCTCTCTCCTCTCTCTTTCTCTCCCTCCCTATTCTCTCTCATTTCTCAAATTTACAAACTCAAATTTAAATAAGAAACTAATTGAAATAGAACTCAAAAACTCAAATAAGAAACTAATTTAAAAAGAATTGTAATGCCTGCTAAAAAAGCCCCCTCTAGCTGCCACGGCTGCCAAGAGTTTTCATTCTCTCTCTCTCTCCCTCCGCCCCTCTTCTCTCTCTTAATCTCTCTCTCTCTTTCTCTCTTTCTCTCTCACTCTCTCTCTCTCTCTCTCTCTCTCTCTCTCTCTCTCTCCTACTTTCTCTCCCTCCTTTCTTTTCTCTCTTAATCTCCTGCTCTCTCTCTCACACTCTCTCTCTGTCTCCTCTCTCTCTCTAGCTCTCTCTTTCTCTCTATCTCTCTTTTCAAATTTAGAACACAAATTTCAATAAGAAATTAATTGAAATAGAACTCAAAAACTTTAACAAGAAACTAATTGAAAAAGAATTGTAAGTAAAGAAAAAGGATTACAAGACGAATTGTAGAATTGCGAGTAAAGAAAAAGAATCACAATTACTTGGAAAAAGTAAAAAAAGTAAGGCTCCGCTTATCCTTTCTCTTCTGCTCTTGGTTGCTTCAATGAAATGAGGAGAGAATGAGAATGAATGAATGGAAAGAAGAGTATATATAAGAAAAACTAGCCCACTCCTCCCACTCACGAATAAATTTGAATTTTTAAAAAAGAGAGGGAAATTTGAATTCATTCCTCTAGATAAATTTGAATTCAAATTTGTGTTCAACATTCTTCTTGATACTTTCTTCTCGTACGTTCCTTTTGAATTCAAATTTGTGTTCAACATTCTTCATGATACTTTCTTCTTGTAAGTCCCTCTTCATTCTTCTGGTAAGTCAAATCTTATTTGTCACTCTTGCTCGTGATTGTTCTAATCTTAGTTGTAAGAATTCGACCTCTCTCCTTCTACTCCTCTCCTCTTCTCTATGTAGTGGGCTCTCTTTGTCTCTCTAATGGAGCTCCCTCTCTATGCAATGGAGCTCTCTCTCTAGTCGCATATCTCTCTCTGTCTCTAGTCGCATACCTTTCCAACCTTCCTCTAATCGCGTACCTTCCTCTCTCCCTCAAGTCTTCTCATCTCTCCTCTCTCTCTAGTCACTTATCTTCCCCTCTTCCTAAAGTCTTCTCATCTCTTCTCTCTCTACTAGTGTTTCCCTCTCCATCACGTCTTCTCACCCCTCTCCCTCCCTCACTCCTCTCCCTCCCTTACTCCTCTAACTCTCCTCTCATCCCTGGGGGCCGCGGCCCCCAGGAGTCCTCTCTCTCTCTCTTCCTTCTCTCTCTCTCCTCCCCTCCCCCCCTCTCTCTCTCTCTCTCCCTCCCCTCCCTCCCCTCACTCCTCTCTCTCTCTCTCCCCTCCCTTTTCCTCACTCCTCTCACCTTGGAGCTGTGGCCGCCAAGACCCCCCCCTCTCTCTCTCCCCCTCCCCTGCCTCTCCTCACTCCTCTCACCCCCCCCCCCCCTCTCTCTCTCTCTCTCTCTCTCTCTCTCTCTCTCTCTCCCTCCCCTCCCTCTCACCCTGGTAGCTGTACCCGCTAGGACCACCCCTCTCTCTCTCTCCCTCCCCTCCCTCTCACCTCCCCTCCCTCTCACCTGGGGGCCGCGCCCGCCAAGACCCCCCCCCCTCTCTGTCTCTCTCCCTCCCCTCCCTCTCACCTTGGCGGCCGTGGCTGCTAGGACCCCCCCTCTCTCTCTCTCGCGCTCTCTCTCCCTCCCCTCCCTCCTCTCTCTCTCATGTTGGTGGTAGCGACCACCAGGACCCCCTCTCTCGCTCTCTCTCCCTCCCTCCCCTCCCTCCTCTCTCTCTCACCCTGGCGGCTGTGACCGCCAGGACCTCTCTCTCTCTCTCTCTCTCTCTCACTCCCCTCCCTGGGGGCCGCGGTCGCCACCGCCCCCTCTCTCACCCTCTCGCCGCCCCCTCACCCTCCCACTGCCCCCCCTCCCCGCTCCCCCTACCCTCGTCGCCCCCCTCCCATCTTTCACCGCCCCCTACCCATCTTGCCTCCCTCCTCTCTCTCTCTCTCCCTCCCCTCCCTGCCCTCCCTCTCGCCTCCCTCTGGCGGCCGCGGCCGCCAGGACCCCCTACCCCCACCTCTTGCCTCTCCCCCCTCCTGCATCTCGCCTCCCCCTACCCTATCGCCCTCGCTCCCCCTACCCCGCCGCCCCCTACCCCGCTCCCTCCCCTCCCTCCTCTCTCTCCCCTCCCTCCCCTCCCTCTCGCCTCCCCCTGGCGACTGTGGCTGCCAGTACCCCCTACCCCCCCTCCCCTCCCTCCCCTCCCTCTCGCCTCCCCCTGGCGGTCGCGGCTGCTAGGATCCCCCCTCGCCTCCTCCTACCCTGTCGCCCCTGCTCCCGCCTCTCGCCTCCTCCTACCCTGTCGCCCCTGCTCCCCCCTACCCCACCGCCCCCTCGCTCCCTCCCCTCCCTCCTCTCTCTCTCCTTGCCCTCCCTGCCCTCCCTCTCGCCTCCCCCTGGCGGCCGCGGCTACCAGGACCCTCTACCCCCCCTCCCTCCCCTCCCTCTCGCCTCCCCCTGGTGGCTGCGGTGTCGCCGCCAGAACCCCCCCTCCTGCCTCTCGCCTCCCTCTATGCCCTCGCTCTCTCCTCCTACCTCCCCCTACCCCCGCTCCCTACCCCGCCTCCCTGCCTCCCTCTACCCCCGCTCCCTATGCCGCCCCCTATCTCGCCTGCCCCCCCTCCCTACCCCCGGTCCTCTCTCTCCCCCTACCTTGCTCCTCCCTCTAGCCTATCTTGCTCGCTGCCCCTTACCCCACCTCCGCCCCTTCCCTACCCCTGCTCCCTCTAGCCTCCCCCTACCCCTTCTCGCCACCCCCTACCCTGCCTCCCCCCCCTCCCTACCTCCGCTCCTCCCTCCCTCTTCCTCCCTCCCTCCCTCCCTCACGTCCTTCGTTGCTCCTCCCTCCCTCCTTTCCTCCCTCTCATCCCCCTCCACTTCCCTCTTCCTCCTGGAGGCTGCGGCCTCCAAGGCTTCTCTCCTTCTCTCTAAACTTTCTCTCTCTCTCTCTAGTTCCTCTCTCTCTTTCTTTCTTTCTCTCTCTTCAAATTAAAAAAAAAATCTAGATAAAGAATTAATAAAAAAATTTACAAGTACCTGGAAAAAGTTTGTAAGTTTGCTCTTTCTTGCTTTCTTGCTCTTCCTTCCTTGCTTTCTTGCTCGTCCTTGCTTTCTTGCTTTCTTGCTTCAATGAATGAAATGAGGGGAGAATGAATGAAGAAGGAAGACTATATATAAGAAAAATTAGGTTTTCCTCCTCCTCTCCTATTGGCTTTCCATTCCTCCCCTCTCTCCTGTTGGCTTTTCAATCGTCCCCTCTCCCATTGGCTCCCATTACTCCCCCTCTCCCATTGGACCCCCATCCCTCATCCCAATCTTCCATTGGCCCTCCCCCCATCCATTTCTTCTTCCTCCCCCATGGCCACCACTCCCATCCCACATTTCCACCATGTCCCATACTCCTCCCATTCCCAAAATCCCATATTTCCCCATCTCACCCTCCTCTTTTTCATCCCCTATTAACTCCCCTTACTCATTTCACTCCCTTATTATCCTACTCCCCTATTACCTCCCCCTCTCCCATTCCATTCTTCCCTCCCCACTCTCACTTCCACTTCCCATTACTCACTTGCCATTTGCAAACTATTAATATATTATTATACTATTTTTTATACTTATTATCATACACCCCTATTACTTTCCCTCTGCCATTCCACTTCTCCTTCCTCACTCCCACTTCCACTTCCCATTACTCACTTGCTATACACATTTGCAAACTGTTAATATATTATTATATGATTTATTATACTATTTGCAAACTTACATGTGGGCAAAATCACAGGTGTCAAAGCGATCCTATTGTGGTCATACAACAACTGTGCTTTTATTCAAGGGTGTATTTACAAGGGCATATTTATCATCATCAACAAGATTATTTCAACTTTTATTTTGACACAATACTCAAGGTATGAAGTGCATAATTTGTGCACTAGGTGTTTACTTTGTTGTATCAAAATTGTTTGCCACACACACACACACATATACACATACCGAGAATTTTCTAATATTATCGCATCTACATTTCTCCGATGGGCACAAAACTTTGTACATGCCTCAACCTAGGTTGTATTGACTTGCTTACAAAGTGGTGCACCCATCCCATAAGTACTTGTTCGGATAACACACCTGCAAATGTATTTTATGAAGATTGTGCATAACACTAGGAACAAAATGGTGTATAATGTGCGATCAACTATGCAAAGCATATCCACTGGACACAAGACTTTGCACATTCCTCAATCTAGGCAGTATTGACTTGTGTGCAAAGTGGCATCCCCATCCGATAAGTACTTGTTTGAAAAATACACCTAGGATCGTGTTTTTTGACGGTTCTACATGACACCAAGAAAAAAATGGTATTTAATACTCAATCTACCATGTAAAGCATATCCGATGGACACAATACTTTGCACGTGCCTCAAAAGCGGTGGTATGGTGTTCCATGCAAAGTATGACGCCCATTCAATAAGTACTTGGTATGATAATACACCTAAGAGCGTGTTCTTTGATGGATGTGCATAACACTAGGGGGAAAACGATGTATAATGTGTGATCCCCCATGCAAAGCATAATCGATAGACATAATATTGTGCATGCACATCAACCTAGTTAAAATTAACTTTCTTGCAAAGTGGCTCCCCCATCTGACAAGTACTTTTTAGAATATCACACCTAGGACCATGTTTTTAATTGGTTGTTGTCCATGACACTAAGGCAAAAATGCTGTTTTATGCTTAATTGACAATGCAACGCATATTCGATCATCACAATAGTTTGCACACATCTCAACCTAGGTATTATTGACTTACATGCAAAGTGGCATGCCCATCCCATAAGTAAGGTCGAATAACACATCTAGGACCGTGTTTTTTGATGGTTGTGCATGACACTGAGGCCAAAACGGTGTTTAATGCTTGTTCAACAATGCAAAGCATATCTGATGGGCATAATACTTTGCATGAGTCTCAAAATTTGTTACCTAGCAGCGGGTTTTATTGCGGATGTGCATGACACCAAGGCAAAAATGGTATTTAATGCTCGATCAACCATGCAAAGCATATCCGATGGGCACAATACTTTTCCTACACCTCAATCTAGGTGGCATTGATATGTTTTCAAATAGGCACACCCATCCGATAAGTACTTGGTCATATAATACACCTAAGGGCATGTTTTTTTGCGGATGTGCATATCGATAGGGAAAAAACGGTGTATAATGCATGATCGGCCATGCAAAGCATATCCGATGGTCACAATACTTTGCACGCACCTCAGCCTAGTTGAAATATACTTGTGTGCAAAGTGGAGCCCCCATCTAATTAGTACTTATTTGAATAACACACCTAGGACCGTGTTTTTTTATGGTTGTGCATTACACTAAGGCAAAAACAATGTTTTATGCTTGATCCACAATGCAAAGCATATCCCATGGGCACAATACTCTGCACAAACCTTCAACTAGAAGGAATTGACTTACATGCAAAGTGGTATTCCCATCGCATAAGTTCTTGATCGGATAACACACCTAGCAGTGTGTTTTTTTACGGATGTGCATGACACTAAGGCAAAAATGGTATTTAATGCTCGATCGACCATGCAAATCATATCCGATGGGCACAATACTTTTCCTATGCCTTAATCCAGGTGATATTGAAATGTTATCAAAGAGGCACACCCATCCGATGAGTACTTCATCAGATAACATACCTAAGGGCGTGTTTTTTTGTGGATGTGCATATCACTACGGGAAAACATTGTATAATGCATGATCGATCATGCAAAGCATATCCGATGGTGAAAATACTCTGCATGCATTTCAAACTAGTTGAAACAGACATGCATGCAAAGTGAAGCCCCCATCCGACAAGTACTTGTTTGAATAACACACCTAGGACCGTGTTTTTTTATGGTTGTGCATGACACTAAGGCAAAAACGGGGTTTTATGCTTAATCGACAATGCAAAGCATATCCAATGGGCACAATAATTTGCACACACCTTCAACTAGGTGTAATTGACTTACATGCAAAGTGGCATTCCCATTGCATAAGTACTTGATCGGATAATAATCCTAGCAGCGTGTTTTTTTACGGATATGCATGACACAGGCAAAAATGGTATTTAATGCTCGATCGACCATGCAAAGCATATCCGATGGACACAATAGTTTTTTTAGGCCTTAACCTAGGTGTTATTTAAATGTTCTCAAAGAAGCACACCCATCCGATATGTACTTGGTCAGATAACATACCTAAGGGCGTGTTTTTTTGTGGATGTGCATATCACTACCGGAAAAACATTGTATAATGTGTGATCGACCATGCAAAGCATATCTGATGGTGACAATACTTTGCACGCAACTCAACCTAGTTGAAATGGAATCGCATGCAAAGTGGAGCCCCCATCCGATAAGTACTTGTTTGAATAACACACCTAGGACCGTGTTTTTTTATGGTTGTGCATGACACTAAGGCAAAAACAGTGTTTTATGCTTGATCGACAATGCAAAGCATATTTGATGGGAAAAATACTTTGCACACACCTTCAACTAGGTGGAATTGGCTTACATGTAAAGTGGCATTCCCATCGCATAAGTACTTGATCGGATAACACACCTAGCAGTGTGTTTTTTTATGGATGTGCATGACACTAAGGCCAAAATGGTATTTAATGCTCGATCGACCATGCAAAGGATATCCGATGGGCACAATAATTTTCCTACGCCTTAACCTAGGTGGTATTGAAATGTTCTCAAAGGGGCACACCCATCCGATAAGTACTTGGTCAGATAACATACCTAAGGGCATGTTTTTTTGCGGATGTGCATATCGCTACAGGAAAAACGTTGTATAATGCATGATCGACCATGCAAAGCATATCCGATGGTGCAAATACTTTGCACACACATCTATCCGGTTGAAAAGGACTTGCATACAAAGTGGAGCCCCCATCCGATAAGTACTTTTTTGAATAACACACCTAGGACCGTGTTTTTTTATGGTTGTGCATGACACTAAGGCAAAAATGGTATTTTATGCTTGATCGACAATGCAAGCATATCCGATGGGCACAATACTTTGAACACACCTTAAAATATGTGGAATTGACTTACATGCAAAGTGGCATTCCCATCGCATAAGTACTTGATCGGATAACACACCTAGCAGCGTGTTTTTTAATGGATGTGCATGACACTAAGGCAAAAATGGTATTTAATGCTCGATCGACCATGCAAAGCATATCCGATGGGCACAATACTTTTCCTACACCTTAACCTAGGTGGTCTTGAAATGTTCTTAAAGAGGCACACCCATCCGATAAGTACAAGTGGTCAAATAACATACCTAAGGGCCTGTTTTTTTGCGGATGTGCATATCACTACCGGAAAAACATTGTATAATGCGTGATCGACCATGCAAAGCATATCGGATTGTGAAAATACTTTGCACACACCTCAACCTAGTTGAAATGGACTTTCGTGCAAAGTGGAGCCCCCATCCGATAAGTACTTGTTTGAATAACACACCTAGGACCGTGTTTTTTTATGGTTGTGCATGACACTAAGGCAAAAACGGTGTTTTATGCTTGATCAACAATGAAAAGCATATCCGATGGGCACAATACTTTGTACAAAACTTCAACTAGGTGGAATTGACTTACATGCAAAGTGGCACACCCATCCCATAAGTGCTTGATGGGATAACATACCTAGCAGCGTGTTTTTTTACAGATGTGCATGACACTAGCGCAAAAATAGTATTTAATGCTCGATTGACCATGCAAAGGATATCCATCTTGAGAGTTATGGTGCCATGAGCACTTGTAGAGCAAAGGTATGAGTAAAGGGAAAGCTACCACATGGCATGGAGGAGATATCCCACATGTAAGCAAGCAAATGGATGTAAGTACCCTCACCTATAAAAGGGAGGTTCATTTGAAGTACTATCAATCAAGCACTTCGCACTATCTCAAGATTCTCTATATGAGTCCAAGCTAATCTATCTTGGAACCTAATTGACTTGAGATACATGTCATGAGCACTTTCTTCATCATGTTTCCACGAAGGTTCCATCCACCTTAGAGTGCTCCATAGATCCTGAGGCACACATGTTTTGTCATGGTATCAGAGCTTAGGTCTAGTCTCCTAGATTAGGTGTAGGCTTGCCTTAAGAGCACATGTTTTCTCCTAGGTTAGTTTTTAGGATTTAGATTAAGAGTCCTACCCCTCAACCTAGGTGGTATTGACATTTTTTCAAATAGGCACACCCATCCGATAAGTACATGGTCAAATAACACACCTAGGGTGTGTTTTTTTGTGGATGTGCGTATCACTAGGGGAGAAACGATGTACAATGCGTGATCGACCATGCAAAGCATATCCAATGGTTACAATAATTTGCACGCACCTCAACCTAGATGAAAGATACTTGCATGCAAAGTGGATCTCCCATCCGATAATAACACACCTAGGATCGTGTTTTTTTATGGTTGTTCATTACACTAGAGCAAAAATGGTGTTTTATGCTTCATCGACAATGCAAAGCATATCCGATGGGCATAATACTTTGCACACACCTTAAAATAGGTGGAATTGACTTACATGCAAAGTGGCATGCCCATCCCATAACTACTTGATCGGATAACATACCTAGCAGCATGTTTTTTTACGGATGTGCATGACACCAAGGCAAAAATGGTATTTAATGCTTGATCAACCATGAAAAGCATATCCAATGGACACAATACTTTTCCTACACCTCAACCTAGGTGGCATTGACATGTTTTCAAACAGACACACCCATCTGATAAGTACTTGGTCAGATAACACACCTAAGGGTGTTTTTTTTGCAGATGTGCATATTACAAGGGAAAAAACGGTGTATAATGCATGATTGGCCATGCAAAGTATATCCAATGGTCACAATACTTTGAATGAACCTCAACCTAGTTGAAACCGACTTATGTGCAAAGTGGAGCCCCCATTTGAGAAGTACTTGTTTGAATAACACACCTAGGATGTGTTTTTTTATGGTTGTGCATGACACTAAAGCAGAAACGGTGTTTTATGCTTGATTGACAATGCAAAGCATATCCGATGGGCAAAATACTTTGAACACACCTTCAAATAGGTGGAATTCACTTACATGCAAAGTGGCACGCCCATCCCATAAGTACTTGATCAGATAACATACCTAGCATCGTGTTTTTTTAAAGATATGCATGACACGAGCAAAAATAGTATATTTAATGCTCGATTGACCATTGAGAGGATATCCGATGGGCAAAATAATTTTCTTATGCCTCAACCTAGGTGGTATAGACATGTTCTCAAAGAGGCACACCCATCAGATAAGTACTTGGTTGGATAACACACCTAAGGGCCTATTTTTTTACGGATGTGCATATCACTAGGGGAAAAACGGTGTAAAAAATATGCATTTTGGAAGGAGCAAGCTATTTTGCATCCCGATGACTACATGTGCCTTATTGTAGATGGCATGGATCAGAATACAACAACATTGCCTCGTTTTGTTGCCACTCCACCTAAATTACAAGAAAAGCACTTTCTAAAGACACATCTATGTGGAATGTTAGTGCATGGAATTAAGTTCTTTGCAGATATATGGATTGATAATGCTACATCTACATGATAGCAATCAAGTTGTAACATCTATTATGAAGGCGATTCGCAATGTACATGCAGAAAAAGGTCACCTACCACCGACTTTGAGAATACAGGCTGATAATTGCTGGCGAGAAAATAAGAATGTACTCATGTTTGCATTCTACTCCATGCTAGTTGCTCATCGAATCTTCAATGAGGTCGAATGTGGAATTTTGTTTGTTGGGCATACACATGAGGATATCGATCAGGTTTTAGCATAGTCTCAAGAGAGCTTAAATGCAAGGATGTGGAGACAATATATGACTTGGTAAGAAGATGTGGTAGGCAAGTTGGTGGTCGTAAGGAAAGTACAGTATGTGAGAGGCTTGAAAGAATGTATGATTGGAAGAGCATCATTCTACCTTTCATACAAACGGGTGGTGATGCATTGACAGGTCATACCAATCCACACTACTTTAGTTTTTTTTTAAAAGATGAAAAACCCGTAATGCAATGGCAACAGTATTCTCATGATACAAAATGGGAACCTGAAGAACCTTACAGTCTCTTAACTTCAATTCCCAGCAAGGAAAGGTATCCAACATGGGCTCCTATACAAGAATTCAATGAGAGGTCTAACTGTGAAACTCGGGGGGGTCACTCATCATATGTAACCCTATCATGTGAGTTCAATAGAAGGATTTTTTTTATTTCTAAAATTTACAGAAATAAATATACATAAGGGACTATTTAAAATAGTTTTGGAAAAAATTTACAGATTTGTATAGAAAGGGGTACATTTTATTAATGAAATTTTTTACAGATAAGGGACTTTAAATATAGGCCTTGAACGCACGTGATATAGAGGGTTTATACATAGTGACCCCCCCGAGCTGTGAAATAGAAGGATTAAAAGCATTTATTACATACAAAGAGGAAATGTTCCGGAGATATCCTGATTCGAAGCCTACTTGGAGAGAACACACTACCACTATAATTAACAAGACACGAAATTTAATAAAGGACCTTGAGAGAATGCGAGGCTCAAAGGATGTCAAGGCAGAATGCAATATGTTTTGGCCAAATGTTCATAACGATTTGCACCTAGATCCAGTCTTTGAAAATGAATTTGTATCATTACTCCCACGTCCATATTGTGGACCGAAGAAGAGAGAGTTTATGCCACAAGTAGATATAGAGGTCGATTGTTTTGTTGTGGTTCGGCCATCGGATGATGAATATGAGAGTGTGAAAGTAGTAAAAGTAGTTGATGTGCAAAGAGATGACCAAGGGAGAGCTACAACATTTACAGCGGTATGGTATGAGCCAAAGGGCAAGAAGGAGAATATGGATAACAACACATTGTATACTAATTGTATAATGAAGGAGTGGGTCCCAAATGATGAAGCGGTCTCACAAGTTTCGATGGAGACAATCATAATGTCTTGGCATTCAAGGGCAAAGAAATCAAAGAAGTGCATGGAATATGAGGTAGAAGGAAAAATAAAAATACCACAGCAAAGTATTTTGCATATACATGAATTTTTAAGGATGTTCGCCATGGAGGAAGTAGAAGGAGACAGTGCAAATGAAGAATGTTCATGATTAAAGCTTTGTATTGAAGTTCATTGAAGGATTTTATTTAGGTACTAGGCAAGAAGCCAATTCAAGACAATTATAATTAGAGTCATCACCTCCTATGTCAAATGAGAGTCAAAATATGCACTGGATGTCACCCAAGGGTCAAGGCTTGGCAAGACAATAGGGAGTTAATGCAAATGGCACCTGGCAAGGGACTATCACATTGAGCAATAAGACAATGGGGAGTCAATGCACCCAAGGGTAAGGCTTGGCAAGACAAGTGGGAGTTAATGCAGATGGCACCTGGCAAGGGACTATCGTGACATTGAGCAATAAGACAATGGGGAGTCAAATTATGCAGATGGCATGAATTGAGGCTCTTTAAGAGCAACAATTTAAATTGTGAACATATGTTCAATCTATATAATTTTGGATACAAAGACTCCAGTTGAGAGCAACGTCTCTCAATGTAAACATATAATGATAGCTATAATTGCTATTATAATTCTTTGGTTCAATACAAAACTTGGGTCTTATGGCATCATGTCTTTTTTCTATTTATTAAAAGTTTTAAAAATTTTGTGCATATTGCGAGTGACAATGTTATTTACATGAAATATTTAAGTCTCCTTTCATGGATTTATAAATTTATCACGTCAAGGAAAAATATTAAAAATAATTAAATTAACAAATAACTTAGGTATAGCTAGAATTTCTAAAATAGGATTATTTCAAATTCTTGCATGTTGGTGCAAAAGTATAGATTGAAAAAACAAGATTTTTATGTGAATATGATAGTGCCACAAAGTTTGATTTGGGAAGAATATTTTCAAAAAGTAAAATTTTGATTTGGGAAGAATATTTTCACAAAGTAAACTTTTCATTTGGGAAGGATTTTTGGGCTTCGTCCAAAAACAATAGAAAAAGTCCAAAATTAATGAAATAGGTGTTCATACTAGCACCCATTGACAGAATGTGATGAGACAATACCATATAGTGCAAAATTTTTATCCCACCCTAAACTTGCAACCTACAATAAAAAAACAGGACCACACTCAGAATACAATGAGACATTAAAAACCCACTATCATCATCATTTCCATCATTGCCACAATTCATGAGTCACTAGCCTCATAATGTTCCTCATCAATGTCTTCATCTTTAGATCCATGTGGAAAGAAAATATTATTTCCTTCATCTTCATCCAATTCATCCTCCTCATCACTATGCTCCTTAGATGTCATAGCATCAGTCCCTTCCTCATCCTCTTCTTGGGATTGCTTCATGTTGGATAGCATGAGGTGGGATATCATACATCCATTTTGGAATTTTCTCCTCATATCCAGCATCTCCTAACATTTTTCAACATTTTTTGATTGGCACAGATGTACACTATCTTCTCAGCGTGATCTTCTAGAAGTTCATTTCATAAAGTACTATGTTCAATGCACTTATAATGACTCCAATTTCTTTTTGAGCCTAAGTTTGAGCATGTCTAAGAAAGAACCCTCATTGCTGTGGGGCATAGAAGCTCACATGTGCGACCATTCATCATCCACCATTTCCAAGCAGATGTGGTTTTTGCCAATGCTTGAACATCTCTCGATGCAAACAAGCCCTCCTCGCATCGATACTTAGCTTACTCATTACAACGCTTTGAAAACTCATGGTTTGGGAATCAAATTGTCACACGACCATATGAAAGGCATGCATAACAATTGGGATCTCTTCAGGCTTCATATTCCACCACTTGGGGTTTAAAAGGTACTCAACACTATGTAAGGGATTGTGAGCTTGCTCCCATCGAGGCCTAAACAATTGCCACAATTCCTTGGATTTGGTAGCATTAAATGGTCTTCTCTCATTCTCTTGGCCTAGGCAAGTAGGGGGATTCCTCACAATAAGAGCTTGCTCAATACTCCAAAAGTGCATCCATGCTTTTTTGATTGTTGAAGCCTTTGAATCCAAAGCCCTAAGCACATATAATATAGATTTTGAAACATTAGCAACATCCTTAAACCATTTCCATAACGTAGGGGATTCCATTGTTTCTTTTAGGTCATGCATTTTCTCCTTTGTTGCCCTATCAGCAGTCAACTCTAAGACGCATCATTCAAATGCATCACAGTGAAATGTCTCTATAAGAAAACTCCTATTCTTCACCAAGGATTGCAAAGTACAGATGTACATGGAAAATCTATTACAATAAGGTAGAACCATCACAAGACATAAAGATTGCTTCAATTGTATTAACTTCAAGATGTCTCAAGCCTCACAAACAATCTCTTTGAACCATGGCACTTGTTTATACCAATATATCAATGCAAGATTTAAAGTATGTGTGCAACACATAGATGCATATAGATTGGTATACTCCCTTTGCAATATTCTACCCACCTTTTATAACTCTTGCCATTATCCATGATAGCCTGCACAACGTTTTTAGGGCCTACTAACTCTTTTATAACCTTTGATAATACATCAACTATATAGGCCTCCAAATTCTTTACATTTGAGGAATTGATTGGCTTGTGGAAGGCCTCCCCATGTGGTGATAGTAACCATTGAATTCAATAAAGCATGGCATTTTATGCTTGTTCAATTGTGTGAGACAATTGTGCATCCGGTGTTATGCAGTTGCTAAAAAATACAGTGAGTTATGTAATCTTTTTCTTTTGCATATGCCTTGTCTAACAATGTTATACGCAATGTGTGGTATGAAGGGGGCTTAAATCTTGGTCTATGGTTAGCAATGCAATTCCATGCAACTCTCATATCATTCACTCTCGACCATATTCGGTTGATATCCTAACCGCAAGATTGATCTACCAAGTATGTACTGTGCATCTTGAATCCAAATGCTCTCAACTATCATGGGTTTCTTGAAATTAGGAGTTGCAGTTGCCAATCTAGCTTCACAAGCCATAGATGGAGATCTTTCTTGCATGTTAATGTCCACACAAGGAGTTTTGGCATGGGATCCTGCAACACTTGTACTTCCATCACTGTGTGTGCTTTCAGACTCTACTCCACTTACTTGACTTTCCCAAATTTTTATTCAGATTTTCCTAGAAGTTGCAATTTCTCTATCAAGGTACGAGCTCCTGTAGTAGCTCCTTGTGCCACACAACACTAAATGTTCTTTCTTGATTCACGAAGCAAGTGACCCCTTATGTGAGGTGCTCTCGCCGATTGTTGAATTCCATAATACTTGCATTTCCACTCAACGTAGTCATGAACATTAATGACAAAGTCCCATGCTGAACCATGTGAGTTGTGACTAGGCAAATTGTGGATGCATCAAGTCATGCCCATGCCAGTATTCATATTCTTGATAATGTTCCTAGGGTTGAACAAAGAGTTTCATAAGAGGATTTCAATGCTAAAATGGGCACTACCCCAATGCTTGATCCACCTTGTGAAGTTAACCAAGGTACAGGGAGAGGATTTATGCAGGTGTCACAATCCTCTCAAAGAGGTATTCCACATGCATAGAGGAAAAAAAAAGGTCATCTTGAAGGTTGTGGACGATCATTTCTAGTACCAGGTCGCATGAAAAACTATGAATCTGCAACCCACAATACCACTAGTACTTAAGCTGTATTACCAGTGCTAATATGAAAAACACCACTGGCAATATAGCATTACCATCGCTTATAATACCGATGGTAATAGTAACCACCGGTAATGTACATATTATTGCCATGTATGTGAATATTATTGGTAGTAGTTTTACCCCGTTTCTTGTTGATTTTTTCTAGTACGCAACGTGATCACATGTTTTCACACTACTTTAATGCATAATTAACGAAGCTAATAACCCATTAAAGCAAATGTGAAAATGCAAATGTAATCCTTGGTCAAAAAATGACATTGCCATGGTAAAACTACTTCATTTAAGCTTGAAATGCATCTTATTAACTGTTGGAAATGTTAAATCCACTATTTTAAAGAATTTTGATGTCAAGTTAAAGTCCATATTATGCACTTGGCTAGCTATGGGCACTGTGATGACCATTTCTGACAAATCCACAAGGAATTTCACTATGCCGTAGAAGGCAAAGTTGTCCAATATTGCAAGATCTCCCTAGAAACATCAAAACCTTCCACAATGAAAATTTTAATATTTTGGGAGCTAGGTTTTAATGTTTTCAGGAAGATATCGCTATCCTGGACAACTTTGTTGATGTGGTGTAATTCCTTGTGGATTTGTAAAAAATGACACTACAATGGTGAAATTATATCATTTACCCCTTCAAAATGTAATTTTTGTAATGGAGAAGCTTGAAATGCATCATATTTTAATGTTGAAAGCATAGAAAAAGAACTCAACAATGTGACATTGTAGAAAATCAAAATATTTTGTTTTATAAGAAGTTTCCCTAAGGGCAACATATGCAAACATGTGCCCCCTAAGGGCAACAAGATAATTGCAAATATTCTAAGGCCTAAGGCTGCTATTAGAGTAGATCCTCTTTGTAAGAGCCAATTCTTTATCCATCACTATGATTCATTTTGCGTGGATGGCACACAGTTTGCACATTCAAAGTGTCTGCTTGTGACTTGCTCCACAGCCTCTTTGCATGCCCCCATAGTGCATGCATTGAAACATACATTATCGTTGTAGCTTTGTACAACGTCATGTACAATGTGTTGGAAAGGCGAATGTAGGATCATGTTATTAAGGACCCTTATGTAACTCCCTAAGAGCTCCCTGATTCAATATCTAAGTGCTCTTGCTCTCTATATGGCTTCTTCACTTTTGGTGGAGGCCGCACAGGTACCTGCACATGGCTCCATGGCCTCTTCTCTACTTTGAACTTACTCCTTCACTCTTCCCTTACTTGTGCTTCATTATATTTCAAATATTGCTAGCATGCCGATCTCTAACCTTCCCACATCCTTGTGATGAGGATTTCTTAGTGTAGCCTTTGTTCTTTCCCTTGTAAATTAGAGGTTGCAAAGCTCCTTGTTGTTGTGGCAAAGGTACCATCTCCGATCCCTGTATCAAAGGAAGATTTGGAATCAACATGGAATTCCTTATTGTCTCTTTTACTAAAGGTCTTCCACCAAGGTTCTCAATGTCTTGGAGATTTTCAAAGACATTTTGCTCTTTTTTGCAATTAGTTGGGGGAGACTCTTGTCAATCATGGGAGGGATCGGTAAATTTCTCATGGGGAGGGGAGGGCTGAAGTATTTCTCATGGGGAGGGGTGGATTCATAGAATGGAGTGCTATGTGTGATCCAAGGGTTCATCTCACATAACTTTAGAGTACCGCCTGCATTGAAAAGGATTTTAATTCCACTTTTGGGAGAAATGTTAATAGGATTACAGTAACAAGAGGGCTCTTTTGATTCCAAAAAAAAAAAAAAGGGGTAGTTCATATGTAAAGAGTGGTGGTGTTTTTTGGGGGAACTTTAGTTGATGGGTTTTTAAAATCTACTTGAATGCATGTGATACATAGCGTTTCTTCATAATTTCCCCTTGAGCATGCAAGCAATTTCTCCCTTGCCTATGTAAAATATCAATTGTAAAACCACTACTTAAACTATATGTTATCACTCATTTTGGACGTTAGTTTGCAAATGCATAGAATTAATTGTAAAACCACTATCAAGATTATAACATGGTTTTAAAATTGGTATTCTCACTCACAAATGCATAGCACTAAGGTTGCTTGTGCATTCCTCAATTGCCTTCCTCTATATTCCATAGCCATATAGTATTATGGACCTAGATATTAAGTGCAAGGCCCTAAGGTAGATCTTAGTAGTGGTATTACAATTGGTATTATGATTTGCAAATGCAAATAATTGAGTGTTGCATGCATATTTTCTCCCTTGCCTTCCTTTGTTCTCCAACCATGAACCTAGCTATGAAGTGAGGCCCAAGGTAAAGCTCTGTGTATGGAAGGATTCTAGGAAGTGTAACCCCTAAAGCCTTATGAAAGGAGGCAATTCTCCATCTACTCATCTATCAACATTGCAGCAGCAGCTAAGAGCACCTTCGAGGAGCTTGGCTTGGATCATTATCTCTTTTCTTATTTGTATGCCTTGTATTTCAGCCTAGTTGATTTCTACACTATCTTTCACACAAACTATTGTGCCTCTATTTCAACTCACTATGTGTGTGTGTGAGAGAGAGAGAGCTTGGAGGATTTACCCAAAAATATGTAAGTATATAATGTGGGTTCAAATGGAGGCATTTTAAAATTCAAAAGTTTTAGGTAAATTTATAAAAATGTATTACATATGGGGTTTTTAAATTAAACTTTGAAAAAAATCCATAAGTTTGTATACAAAAGGGACATTTTTATCCAAGAAAAATTCACAAGTAAGGAGTTTTTATAATACCTCTTGAATGCATGCCGTATCTAGGGTTCCTTAATAGTGCCACCCTCTCTCTCTCTCTCTCTCTCTCTCTCTCTCTCTCTCTCTCTCCCCCCCCCCTCTCTCCATTTTTATCTCCAAAAAGAAATCCCTTTTGGAGTCGCAACTCTTATATCCTGTAAAGATTTGTGTAGAGAAAACTAATCATGGACCCATGGGTATTCACTGTTTATGTCCAAACACAATCAAGGGAAAGAAGAAGCTCCACATCACATAATGTTCGTAAATGTACCACATGCATTCAAAATGAGGGGTCTTTCAATTCAACTTTACGAAAAATCAACAAGATAAGAATAATAAGATGGATTTTAATTAAATTCAATTTAGAAAAAAAAATGTTAGCTCATAAATAAAGAGGGGTGGGTTTACTAGGAAAAACATTTAAGTTGAGGAGTTTTAAAAATACCCCTTTATTGTTTCTTAGTAGTGCCCCCCCCAAGAACATAAGAGGGGATCATAGTTATGAAAGTGTAGGTCATTGGGCAAATCTTTCAAGAACAAAACTATAAAAGTATAAGAACACAACTATGGAAGTGTAGAGTCATTGGGGAAAACTTCCCCAATATAGAGTAATAGATATTAGCCCACAATACCATTTCCAAGGCTTCAATGAGTTTAACTATACTTAAAGTTTGTATGCGAGTTTTACAAATCTAGAATTTGAAAATATAAACCTACATATGGGTCCAGATCACTAGTGGTGATTGATTTAAGTATTTGGAGGGAAAATTTTCGAGCTTTATGTATGAAAAATTATGTTAATTTTTGGGCAAATTTATCAAGTATAAATACTATCCTAGGCACTTTGGAGAAGGTCTACATTTTCCATTGGGTTAGTATTTGCCCCTATTTGTTTCCTTGAAAAAGATACATTAGAATCAAAATCAATATTTGTTCTAGATGACTACTTAAAGATGTTATGAACTAGAAAATATAGTAAGGCCATGGAACTAGGAATTTCTAAGCTTGAACATGCACACATAGCCAACTATCATGATGAAAACTTGCCTTCAATTCACAACAAGACAAAGTAACTATAGACACGCTTGATAGACGAGCAAAATAGCGGGCGTGTCTATAGGCGCTCAAGAATAGCAAAAATACGAGTGCATCTAATAGGGCGTCTAATAGTGCATCTATTTGTGTGTCTATTAGTGCGTCTATTAGCGTGTGCATTATGAATTAGACATGAGTTTAGACACAAATTTAGATGCGAAACAGAGAGTACAGAAAGTGAGATTTTGGTGCAGGCTAATAAATGTACATCACTGCTTTCCAAACATTGCCCATGATTACCAAAGCACATAATTTTAACAAAAATATCAATGCTTTTTGGCAAACTCACATATACAAAAATTAAGTGAGGTAAGGAGAATGAGACTCTGCAAAATAATTTTGCCAATATCAATGATGGGATGCAGTTCAATCTCATCCTCAATGAGATCAACTCTTGCTAAACTATCTACTTCAAAATCCAAACCAGTGTTGAGATCTACAAATACATTCAACCCACTACTACTTGTGCTACTCATGTGCTCATCGAAATCAGCATCACCAATGGTAGGCTCATCCTCATGGGTAATGGCCTCAATTATATCTATATCTCCTATCTCACAATCATCCTCCTCTCTTGTATCACGATCATCATCACCTCCATGGCCATGATCATCCTCCATACGCTCCATATTAGTAAATGTACTATACATGACTTTGGAACATGGCATAATAGGTATGACATGCCACTACCTATTATTATCCATGATTGGTTGATAGACAACCTAATTCAAACAAAAATACAATCATGTTATTTTCCTTGCATCAAAGGTATCAAATATTTAAAAGTGAGTATTTTTATATGTGGATACAATACCTGTTCACATTGTTGCGGTAGTACTAGTGTGTCCTTCTTACTTTGCCAAAACTTTGTGGAGTGAATAGTAACAAAGCCACTTGCATGGTGTTTGATTGTTGCATTAGGGCCTCTTTCCACCACGTCCTTAAACCACTTTACATCCAAAACATACACAAAGAAGCGTCGAAAGTCAAGCTTAATAATATCTTGGATTATGCCACAATAATCATCCATGGCTCCATTGGCTCCCTCAAAGCTAGCAATGATGCCGCATTCTTGTGTATTTCTCTTATCATCAATCCGTTATATCTCAATCAACCTTAACTCTTTAACACTTACCATGTTTATGGTCGCATCCCATTCTCCATACTTTGAGACGTGATTGAGTGTAATTTTGCGTGCATGATACATGTTTCCTCAACATCGATCACAGATATATTTGATTTTTTGCTCCAACCACATTTCACGATGGTGGATACGGAGGGGTTCATCGTCACTGGAGCTACTTGTTGCAGATGAAGACATCCTACATATAAACAACCCAAAAAATTTATTCTTGCATGAGTTGTAAATGTAAAACTTTGTGGAGCATCTAAAAGCGCATCTTACACCACGTCTGTAGTGTGGAGCACATCTATAGGCGCATCTAAAACATACTTTAGATGCATTGATAGATGCACTTTTAGATGCGCTTTTAGATGCACAGATAGGTGCGTAGATTGTGAGCTGATTTTCAAACCTACTTTTAGCATGCTTTCTTTTCTTCACATACTTTAGCATCACACGGCTTGCTTTCCTATTAATAGACATAGCTCCGGGCATCCACACTTATCTCCAAGCACCCACACTCATCTCCAGGCTTACACAATCATCCCCAAGCACACAAGAGAAGAGGGTGAAGAAGGAAGAGAAGAAAGAGAAGTAGAAAGTGAACAAGGAAGAGAAGAAAGAGAAGCAGCTTTGAAGAAGGACAAGAAGCTTCCATACCTCTATCCAAGGTAAGTCTCTTGACGGTTGATCTGCTTTGGAAGTTGCTCTCTTTATATTTGTTCTTTGTCATATGTAGAAAACTGATGTTTTTGATACTAGTGTTGTTCTTTTTGGGGTTGGATGCATGTCCTTTTCAATTTTTTAGAAAAAGGCGTCTGTCAGAGTGCGTCTATAGATGCATCTGTCTTTTGGAAAAACAGACAGCCGCACCTATAGATGCACTGTTAGACGCATCTATATACACACTCTGATAGTCTTATGTGTTGTTCCCTTTTTCCTTCCTTTTCCTTCTCTTTCCCTTCCCCTTCCCCTTCCCCTTCCCCTTCCCCTTCCACTTCCAGTTTCAAGAAAAGGATTGTATATTGAACAATGGAAATAAGTTTATTGTATGAATGAAGAAAGGGATTGCATGAATGATGGAAAGGGATTGCATGATTGAAGAAAGGGATTGCATGAATGATGGAAAGGGAAAGCATGATTGAAGAAAGGGATTGTATTCATGAGGAAATAAGGGATTGCGTTCTCTTTTTCTCTCCTTTCTCCTCTATTTCCTTCTCTTTTCTCCTCTCTTTTTCTCTCTTATCTCCTTTCTTTTTCCTCCTCTCTTTTCCTCTCTTTTCCACTACAAGGCACAGGCCCTTTTCTGACGAAAATACTGATCTTTTTTACACTAAAAAGTTTTTTTTAAAACGAGCACAAAAACGTCGCTATTAGCATCGAAAAAGAATGGTCGCTATATAAGCATCACTATATAGTGACAAGCATCACTATATAGCGACACTGGTAAACATCGCTATATAGTGACACTGGTAAACATCGCTATATAGAGACATTGGTAAACGTCGCTATATAGCGATGATTAACAGAAGCTAAAAAAAACATTGGTGGGGATAAACAGGGCCACATCAAGCCCTGTTTTGCCCCACTAATATTTTTTTAAAAGTAATTCAAAAGAATGTTATTTGTTACAAAATTTCCTTCATGAAAAGGGTGATTAAAAATTGCTCAAACAAGTCGAGCAACATAAGCATATACATGTCAAAGATATACAACATTGTTTGTTACAAAATTACCCTTTCAAAAAAGAGGAGAAAAGAAGAGAAGAGGGGAAAAAAGAGAAAAAGAGAGAAAGCATATGCTTATGGAAAGAAGAGGAAAGAAAATGAAAGAGAGGAAATAAGAGTTGGAAAAAGAAGAGACAGAAGAGAAAGGAAGAGGGGAAAAGAGAAGGAAAAAAGAGAGGGGAAAAACATATGAGCATATGAGCATATGCTCATGAATAAGCATAAGCATATGAGCATAAGCATAGGCAAATGCATATGCTTTTCAAAAGAATAGAAGAGAGAATGAAAGAGAGGAAATAAGAGAGGGGAAAAGAAGAGAAGGAAGAGAAAGGAAGATGAGAAAAGAGAAAAAAAAAAAGAGAGGGGAAAAGCGTATGAGCATACGAGCATATGCTCATGCATAAGCATAAGCATATGAGCATAAGCATAGGCAAATGCATATGCTTATGAAAAGAAGAGAAAAGAGGATGAAAGAGAGGAAATAAGAGAAGGGAAAAGAAGAGAAGGAAGAGGAAGGAAGAGGAGGAAAAAGAATGAAAAAAGAGAGGGCAAAAGAAGAAAAGAGAGGAAAAAAGAGAAAGCATATACATATGCTATATGCATGAGCATATGAGCATATGCTCGTGCATAAGCATAGGCAAATGCATATGCTTATGAAAAAAGGAGAAAAGATGATGAAAGAGAGAAAATAAGAGAGGGGAAAAGAAGATAAGGAAGAGGAAAAAAGAGAAGGAAAAAAGAGAGGGAAAAGCATATGCTTATGAAAATGTATAAGCATAGGAAAATGCATATGCTTATGAAAAGAGGAGAAAAGAGGATGAAAGAGAGGAAATAAGAGAGGGGAAAAGAAGAGAAGGAAGAGGGGAAAAGAGAATGAAAAAAGAGAGAGGAAAAGAAGAAAAGAGAGGAAGAGGAGGAAATAAGAGAGGGAGGGAAAGAGGGGGGAAAGAGGGAGGAAAAGAGGAAAAGAGGGGAAGAAGAGGGAATAAGAGAAGAGAGGGGAAGAAAGGGTTCCTATGCCCATCACTGCGGCTAGCACTTAAAGTGCTAGCTGTAGGCCAATGCAAATAACGAAAACAAAAAAAGAAAAAAAGAGGAAGCACTTTCTTACTTGGAAAAGTCCCGCTTGGTGTTTTGTGGATTGGCCCTAAAAGAGAGAGGAAACATACCATTTTTGAGATAACTAGTTAGAGGAAGGAGGAGTTAGGAGAAGCAACTTTCCAAAGGGATTGGATTGAGGAGACAAGCATAAGCCTACAAACAAGGAGAAAGCACCGAAAGGAAGGGAAAGAGGAGAAAGAGAAATACAAAAAAGACGAGAAAATCTCGTTTTTTGTCCTTAATCTCTGAAAATCAAGCATGAAAATTAGCACATAGGCTTAGCAATGCAAGGAGAAACATGCTTCAACACTCACAAAATGAAATCTCACAAAAAATGAACCTACATTGCTCAAAGAGACACACCAGCTTCTTGAAAAACTTCCTTTCACACAAGTAGAGAGGGAGAAGGGTGGAGAGGGAGCACACGTGTTAATGGGAGAGGGGCTTGGTAGGGGTGAGGAGTGTGGGGACTAGAGGAGGAAAGTGAGATCGCCAAATATAATGTGTAGGAAGAGATTTTCGCTTTTCTGAAGCGGACTCCTGTGTAGTCGAGAGTCACTTTTCTAGCTACTGCAAGCGGCTAGTGTACTAACTCAACACGACAAGGCAGCAGGCATAGTAGTAGGGAGAGTGGTAGGGGATGCATGTCATAGTGCTTTGGGGGGGGTAGTGGTGGGGACGGGGATGATTCAAATGATGCAAATGTGCCAGAGGGTGATGGTATGATTTTCTATGACTGCATCACTCAGACAGGAGGCATCTTGATGGATGCACGGGGAAAGGACATCATGGCCTTCATGCACTCTGTAATTTCTAACAACTATAGAGATTGCTTTATTCACTACAAAGACCATCCAAGAAAGTTGGCTGATGAGACCCTCATTGTTGTTCGCTCTAGATATCCCAATCCCCCCAATGTTCAGTTCACAGATAAATGGGCCAAGTCAAAAATTGTTACAATACTTGGCAATAAAAGATCTTCGCTTAAGAGGCAGGCACTAGCCGAGATTGCCAAGCTCGAGGGAGGTCAACCACCAAGGGGCCAGCCCCACACCACTCACAAGCATGAGTGGAAGAAAGCAATGAAGGCAGACCCTAGTTTGTAGCACGTGGAGGCATGAAGGATCCAAATGGAGTAATATGGAAGCATGCATTTTGGAACAGGGGGTGTTGAATCATGGGAGGCCCAATTTGTAAGTATTGATCTCAAATTATATTATTTATGTAGTTTATTAGGAGGTTGTTTCTTTGTACTAACCACTCCGCAAATTGTGTCATCTTGTAGCTTGATATTGTGGGCAGAAACCCTACTCCTGTTAAGACAGCCTATCACCACCACCATCGCAGAGGAGATACATGGAGGCACTTTTATGATGATGGGTTGATTACTGAGGAGTACTATATTCGAGCAACTGGAGCACCCCCCTAGGTATTTGAAAGTAATTAAATAATGTCAATATTGTAAGTAAATAATTAAATTTTCATACATTGATACATGTTGTTCCTCGTTTATAGGGCCTTGCAGCGACTGATCTTAGGAGGAAGAAGATGAGGAAGAAGGGAGCGAAGAAGGGGGCGAAGAAGGGAGTGAGGATGTGGAGAACTTAGATTAGTCGTAGAAGTAGTGCTAGCTACTCTTTTTTGTACTTGAACCCATTGGCTTGGCTTCGTGCCTCTCTTGTATATACATTTCTCTTATTTTTTGTACTTGAAGCCATAGGACGTGGCTTGGCTTTGTGCTATATGTACATACAAGCACTTTTTGAGCTATGAATTAATATACACTCCTTTTATTTTTTTGGCTTTCAATTTCCTTGTGCAATGTTCTATCAATTAATGCCTTGTAAACTAAATGTTTTAGAGTTGTAATGTTTTATTCGAAATTGTAATCGTCGACTATAGACATGCTTGCAATAGTGCTACTTAAAATACGGTTGGTTGTAAGAATTAAATTGCATAATGTGGAAATGGGATTCTTATAACTACATAGCATACACAACATACACATCATTCTGTTCAACCACACAAAATTCTACTTTTATTAACAATAAATATTTTATAGAGCGTCTATAAGCACGTTTATAAATGCATCTACATACACATCTCTCTGTGTTTTAAAAATTTCTAGTAGGGTATCTATTTGCACGTCTATAGGCACATCTATAAATGCATCTATGTACGCGTCTATCTATTTTTTTAAAATTTCGAGTAGGGCATCTATTTGCGTGTCTGTTTATTATAGAGATGTGCCTTTAGATGCGGTCTATAGGCGTGCCAATAGACACGTAAATAGATGCACCTGTAAGTTTTTTTAAGTTAAAGAAACGCATCTATGTGCACGTCTGTAGGTGCATTGTCTTGTTGTGATTGCCAATTCATGATCATAGTTTGTCCCCCCTCTTATAACCATATAATGCAGGCTCACATGGGTTCATCATATGGATTTTTTATGATCCAATAATTTCATAAAAGTGTACAATAAAAGAGTTGATCTAATTCATGAAAGTATAAGTTTTACTTTTCACAAAGGCAAGGAAATTCAGAACCCATAGGTATGTAAGGGTGTAAAAATTACCCCTTGAATGCACATTGTATGCATTTGTTTCTAGTAGTGCACACCATGGATCCCACCTTTTCTTTATAAACCAGTAAAGAAAATAACATAATGAATGTGGATAGTTGAAAAGGGTATCACATATATGTAATAAAGCATAACATTGATAAACTATAAAAGTAATGCATAAGCAACATGAATCAATCTAATGGGCTAGTTGATAGTGCTAATGAAATTTTCATGATCATGTCATCACATGAAAATAAAGACATAATCAGGACATAATATGGATGTAGTCCCTAATAGAATAGAAAGAGATGCAAACTAATATGAAACTAAGAATGTCTACACATTAGATGTAAACACAAAGTGAACACTCATTTTTCACGTAGGAGACTCAGACACAAATATGCTAAATATGCTTATGCGAGAACAGTTTTGTATTCAACCCATTAGAGCAAGGATAGTACACAAATTAAAAGGATTAGACTAGCCTTCTCACCTAAAAGGATCCACATACATAACCTTGCATATAATGGTCTTAAAAAAAACTTATATTTGTGTGAACCACTTTATTTTGTAGTACGAAAAAATGTTCATAAAGAAATGCAGTTAATAAAAATGTAAAATAGAATATTCACAATTCTGAATTAACTAATCAAAATTCATGCACTTTGGTGATACAATCATCAAAATCAAAACAAAAGTCCTTGCCCAAATATGAGGTCTGTAACAAAGTCAATGACATTTGATGTCATATGTCTGCAAGAAACTAATAAACTAATACTCTACCAAAATAACATGCACCACACCTGGAGTGTGGGTTCATACATATGTGGTCTTATTCACAATAGATCAACAATAAATGTTTAGCAACCCTGAAAACGAGGGCATCAAAGTTAGCATAAACAAATTTCTTCGAATTGGAAATTTCAATATAGATATATTAAAGAAAACATCATCATCATCCTTGACTCCATACACTAACATGGCAAAGAAAATTACTCTATACAACTCGCATATGAACCACCTTCGTAAAGCTCTACTTTGCCTAGGTCTTGCCACCTAATTAAATGTTACACATGTTCTCATAAGCGCCACGGTCGAGAACATATATCGTGATAGCAACGACAAACCATCGCCTTTGCAATGTATACACCCCATCCCTGCCAACTTTAATGCAGTGTCTAGGATGTACACACCAGCATGTGCTGAATTTGTGCACGAAGGGAGACCCCTTCAGACTTACATCAACACGGTACACATCTAGTCGAGATAAAAGTGCAGCTAAACTCACTTTTAAACAGACAAGATCGCCCGGTTGAGCTGAGTCAGCATCCATAAGCTGATAGTGTCGAAAAAGTTGAATCCGCGAAATATAAAATTTGCATCGTGAGCTTCTTCTTATTGCCAGTATATTTCTGAGTGGATGATAAACAGACAAGATCGCCCGGTTGAGCTGAGTCAGCATCCATAAGCTGATAGATTGTGATAGTGTCGAGAAAGTTGAAGCCGCTAAATATAAGATTTGCATCGTGAGCTTCTTGTTATTACCAGTATGAGCGAATGGTACTCCTGACAGCTTTTACATGTGGGCGAATCGAATAAGGAACTGAGAAGCCGACCAAACATATGAAATAACGAGAGTTTAAACTCCGGACTGCCACCTTTACAAAGTCTAGGGCGAGCACACCACACTGACAACATCCTTTTGCAACATGGTAGCCTATTAAGTAGATCCACTGTGATGGACTTTCGTTCCTACCAGTCAGTACGGTCCTCGGAAAACCTTTGAAACGCTCGAGTTGACCTCGAGAGATCGAGAGTTGTTGGAATCGCTTTTTAATCATCATGTCTACACTTACCGAGGCAGCCATAAAGCCCAAACTTACCTCTTCTAGTGCTGCCATTTCAAGTTTCAACCTCTTAGCTAAACAAAGAAGACTATGAAAACTCGCAACATAAGTCTTAAAAAGGAGAGCAACACTTCTAACCGGAATTTTCGCAACAAAAGTTCAAAATAAGGACTCGTTGTAATCACTAATCAAGACTGAAGGTTTTCTGTTCCGCTGGCTAGTGTTCGTGAGGCATGCAGTCCTAGAGGTTCCCATATGAATGATATTATCTCTGTAGGAGTACCTAAGCTGGAATTCGTACACAAGCGATTTAGACCCAGCATATAGTATATTTGTGTGGCGCAAATTAGCTGCTGGGGTATTGTTCCATCAGCCAGACAAATGCTTTTGGATCCACTTATATTGGTCGTGGCCTCGTGGCTGATGCCTTGTTCACTAGAGTGGGCTTGACAAAGTGGCACTAGAGACCTAGATCTAGAGGAACAGACCTATACTCGGAAGCCAATTGGAACAGCCAAGTGTGCTAAACGTAAGGTCAAGGTGACATGCAAGTACTAAGATGGGAGGGCTATGAGAACGTACAAGCAAGGTGGCCGTAGATTTACAAGAAGTGGGCTTGTAGGTGGAGAACGCAAGAATAATGTTGAATTGCAACTGCCTTGGCAACACTTACTTTTTGCAAAAGTAATTAAAGTTTCTATGGCACGAGATTCTATGGGAAACAATGTCACGCAAGGCAACATTTACTTTTTGAACAAATAACTAGGCACGAGACTCTATGAGAAACAATGTCACCCAAGGGAAAACCCTTTCCCAATACTCAGCTTCTCAGCTAAAGATTGTACGCGAAGGACTATCTTTTGCTAGAGAATATCAAGCACCACAATTGTTTAAGGCTTAGGCTCAATGCACACAAGGTTAATAATGCGCAGTTGGTGCAAGATTGAAGGTTGAGGTCTATTATTTCATGCGAGCTAAAATTTGGAGCCTTTAATGCATTTGACGAGCTACATGTGAGCCTGCAGAGAGCTTTGTGGCAACTGCTGATTAGTTGGAGGACAGATCGTGCACCAATGCCCAAATCTGCACACTTCAAAATAGAGGTGCCAATTCCACCAATGCCCAAATCTGCACAATTCAACATGGAGATGCCAATTCCATCACCAGTGGTGCTTCAACCAAGCCTCAAAATTTGAGCCAACTGCCACCAATCTTGCATTCCACACCTCGTGTATAGAGGCCTTAGCTACTAGCTCTCCAAGAGGGAATATTAAAGCTTGACAAAGCTTCCTTTCTGATAGGCATATCATAAATAAATCGTATTTTTGCACGTGATTTTTTTGATCTCAATCCATTCGTTGTACCATTATGCAAAAGGTAATAGAAGTTTGTCCTTTGTTTCTCTCACCCTTGACTGCCAACTTTTCTTATGTGGTACATATTATGATTTCTTAAATTCATACATCCTCAAACATTCTTAGAATTCATACATCCTCAAGCATGATAACCTTAGAAGGATGCTTCATGATGCAAGCATCCTTTCTCTAAATAAGATGACTCTAATCTTTAGGATCTTTTAAAAACTTGTTTCTTTAAATTTTAGCATTCCTCAACCATCATAAGTTCTTAGTATAAGTCTTAGTCTAGTGTGTAATGACATTGTGTGCAAATGATTTACATATATACTTGAGTGTACTTAAAGGAAATATAGCTTCCATTATATTATTCACAATTCAAATTGTGGCACATATTACATTAAACCACAAATTTTTTAATCTCTTTAGCATTTCTATAGACTATATCTATCCAATTTGCTAAAAAAATATAGAATGTAAGAAAGGATATTGTCACAATAGTTTGATCATATATCTTAGACTTTGAATCTTGAGCCAATCACTTAGTAAGCATAATATAATGCCTAATATAATAACTTGCACTCTCACCTTCAAACAAAGCTTAGCTAGCTACATACCTTCATGAATAATCACACACACCTCTCCCAGTGACAGTGAATCTCATGCAAGGGGAAATGTAACTTGGTGTAGAAAATTACAAATCTTTTCTATCACTATTGGTTATATATATGGTTTTTAATTAAGAACCTTGCTCATACTTGATTCTTAATTTGCAATTGTCCAACCATGTAGAGTCCTTTAAAGCCAATAGAGAAATGGAGTCCATTAGATTAAGGTAAATACATACACCCCCCATTAATATTTTCAAGCATGTAGAACCATGAGGAAGAAACATTTAGTTACTCCTAGCCAAAAACCTTAAGGATTTTGTTTTTATACAAGTGAAATATTTTACATTTGTGGTCCTTGTCTAAGATTTTGTCTCACTTTTAAAAGGGAGAAAAGAAAATTCGCACACTAATTAATGTCTATTTTGGCCTAGCTACCAAGGAATCTTGCTCTATGGTCTTTTAAAGAAGCATCATATGATTCTTGCTAGGTACAAGAAAATGTGATGTGATAAAAATTGGATATATTGATGGATTTTTATCCCTATGTACAATGTGGGTTTACAAGGGGTGTTCCCCAATGCAAATAAGTATATACTATGATCTTCAATCAACTATAGCTCCCTCATTTGTACCTTCAATAGCGTTTCCACTTTTATACAAAGATACCTCTATAGCATACAAATTAACTTGCATGGTTGAGATATTTTTGGTCTCTTTCTATTTAAAATAAAATTTGAGGTATTTTTCAAGATTTAAAAATAGAAAAATACAATTGCATGATTTGAGATTGATCTTAGGCACGGAAAGTGTGCACATTTAGATTTTGAATTGCTAATGGGAGAAGGTTATATGGCTCTAAGTTGCATTTATGATCCCAATAGGTGGAGTGGTCAAAATAATTTGAAAGAAATAAAGCAGCTCATTAAATTCACGGTTTGGGAACCTACTACCATGGGATCCACTCATGCATACCATCAAGTACAAGGGACTTGTGCAGTCATTTCCTACATGAACGTCTTTTACACATTTCATATGCCCAATAAATGACTTCCTTGGGGTAGAAAGTGTAAAAAGAGGACATTCATGGTTCAATTCTAAATGAAAGTGGAAATTAATGCCTTTTAGACTCCAAGATCATCAAATATAAAGGCTTTGTGCACTCATTCTCAAGGTCCCTTACCCCATGTTGTATGCACAAAAGGATCCCAAATGATATAGAAAGAGCAAAAACACTTTTATAGTTGATTTAGAGGGAAAAATGAAAATGGATGATTGCATATTCTTTCTAGAAGATCAACCCAAATAAGTATGAGACTTTAACACATATGTTTCCTAGCTCAAGGAAACTAGCTGGTTTTATATGCCCAAATCAATGGACACTTACCCATTTTATATGTCCAAATCAGTGGAAAAGGTCTCTCTTGTTATAGAAAGTGTGAAAAGAGAACATATATGGTCCAATTAGAGGGAAAAATAATCTCATGCTTATATAAACTTATCAAGAGCTTAATATCATAAATTATAAGGGTACTTACCCTTTGCATACATGCAAATCAATGGAAAACACTACAAAATGCCCGTCTATTTTTTGATGCTTACCTCCAAACATTTTGCAGGCTTAAAAAATTTGTGCCATGGCCACGGAATCAGTCGGTGAGATTTTGGGTCCAAAACCATCAATATTGTTGTCAGTGTAACAATTGGTATAATCATCAGTGTTCGATGGCTATACTGATGACTATATCGATGGCAATATCGACACGTGTACCAATTATGGTGAAACATATATGGACTAATATTGTCACTTCTATAATGACTATGGAATTTCTCGATGGAATCTATAGAACGTTGCTTGCAATAGGAGCCTTTTTTTCCTTCAAGTTAGATAATTTTAAAGATAAAAAATGTAAGAGTATGTACGCCAAGTTTGACTTAAAAATACTAATATATTCGTGATGAACTTAATATATAAATTGAC
The DNA here is from genome assembly GCF_047967505.1 of Dipteris shenzhenensis. NCBI lineage: Eukaryota > Viridiplantae > Streptophyta > Polypodiopsida > Gleicheniales > Dipteridaceae > Dipteris > Dipteris shenzhenensis. The sequence continues at coordinate 35,995,529 of NC_141617.1, read as the reverse complement.
ATATGCAAGTATAAAGGTGAAAAGGCCAAGGGTCAGAAGACATGTCAATGACAAGAATAAATTATTACCATTTACATCAAAGGCTATATTGCCCTTGACCAAGTCCATCATGCCAAATAGGTTTATCTCTAGTTCTATGCTTGAGTCACCTATATCATCATGGTCTATATAATTACCTAAGACTTGCTTCTCTAATTCACTCTCTTTAATAATACCAAGTGATACAAGATTTCAATCTTCTTTTAAACGTCGCGATCTCCATCCTTCACTTTTGTAGAGCGATGTCATTATTTCCACCTTGTTCTCAGTCCATATCCATGATTTTCATCTTCTTCCATAGATCCATTAGGATCAATTGGATCCATTGGCATATCCCTATTTTTGAAAGTCAGTTTATTTCAATGAGAAATGTGGACCACATACCACCATCTTGGATTATAATGATCTAGATGAAAGATCACCTGTGTTCAAGATGAAAATGCCTTTATTTATATTGATTTATGCTTAAGTATGAACATGTTTCAATTGTTTAAAAAGATAGATATACCTATTAAAAAGAAATTATTTAAAAAGAAATATATACCTATTCACATTGTTTGGGAAGAACAAGAGTATCACTTTCATTAGTCTGGAGTTTGGTGGAGTCCATGGCAAAAAAACCACTACTGTCTTTCCTAATTGTAGCAGTGGGACTGTTGTAGATAACTTTCTAAACCATTTTGTTTCAAGAATAAAAATAATAAATAGTCTAAATCCAACTTCATAGATTATGTGTATGGTCCCACAAAATCTAATTGTGAGGAAAAGAGATTAGATGCACTTGCTTGGCTATCTTGTATGAAGTTAGCCATGGCTCCACAATCAAATGTGGCTCTCTTCGAATACCACATGAAAATGTCATCCATATGACCACAATGCATTGTAATTTTTGTACTACAAAAGAAAATAAATAAAATAAAATAAAATCATTAAAATAATGCATTGCTTTTTATAGCGATTGCATTCAAAATTAACTTAAGTAAATCAAAAAGTAATTAACTTACATGTAGATCACTTCCATTGTGTATGGCATGGTTGGTGTGATGTGTAGCTCTCATAAAGATTGATGTTGAATTTCTTAATAAGGAAGGTTCTTGTGTAGCTTCCTAGGTAGATTGCATTCTTTTCTTGGCAAATTCTTGTGTTATAGTCTCTTTTTTGGAGACAGATTCTTGTGTAACTGCCATTTGCCTTGAAGATGATGCAATGAATTTAAAGGCATTTTGGTAGTGTGACATGAAGTTGGGGGTAATAAACTTCATGCACCTCTTCACTTTCTACTGCTTTCAAACTAAGTGAGAGAGATATTTATCACTTGGAAAGGGACATTAAAAAGAAGCTTTTATACCAAGAGAACACACCATACTTTTGTCCAAATCGAACCATCGATCAGTGAAAAGTTATGAGAAAAATACTGACAGGGGGTCAAACTGTCATGAAAAACACCTACTTCTTCTGGTGTCAACCTGGGAGAATACTACCTCCATGCTTAGACTTCATCAACGATCCAAGTCCCATGGAGGTTGCTTATGAGAGAAGGAAGAGCCCCCTTTGTGGCTTGGGAAATAGATAAACCATGTATGCGCAATGAGTAGCCCAATAGACAACACTTCTGAGCACTTTGGAAGAGAAAGCAATGGAAAAAGGGAAGAGACACTCAAGAGAGAGAACCTGAAGTGACCTTCATTACCAATAGAGTGAGACTCCACTCCAATGCAACTCAAAATACTACAAACACAAGGGAGAAGAAGTGGTTTCATACATACAAGAGGGAGCGGAGGGTCCAAGACTACTCATAGAGAGAATAAACTAGAGAGAGATGGACTCAAGAGTCTACATAATAGAATATCTACAAGAGGGAGAGAAGGCTCATGGAAGAGGCTTGGGGAGACTAGAGCTACAAGAACATGAGGCCTAATGGTGGAAGAGATAATGAACAAGGGAGAGGAGGGCTCATTTTATAGAGATTTTATTACCCTCCTTCACCCATTTACAATTGTTGCCTGTAGATTCCTTTCCCCATCAATCACATAAGCCCTTGTGTCACCATCCATGTCCTTTTTGGCTACTCTTTCCATATTTCCTATCAAAAGATGCTCAAGACTCTTAAAATATTGAGAAAGTCAAGAGTCTCCCCACATGGAGCCCATAGGGACCCTCTCTTTTCCATATGTCCACATCCTCCTTATTCCACATAGGAATTCTAGAAGGATTCCTCTTGACTCCACACTCCTCCACATGCCTTCCACACGCTTGGCATGTGATCTCTCTTATATTATCGGAACACATGGACATGAGCCCACCTCTTTATATGACTCACTCTTTCTATTTTCTAAAAACCCCATAATATCCCATACACAAATAACTCTCACCCCATACCAAGGTATTTATCATTGCTACACACGGTATTTACAATGATCCATTCCACTCATCCCCTCAATCCCATACAATATCTTAGAAAATAGAAATAAGTAAGAGCCGCTAGGCTATCACTTGATACTCTAACTCTTATCAAACATAGAAGAAAATAATACCAATGCCAAATAAAAAATACAATTTAGTAGATCCTCTCTAGTGATAGAGAGGGTCTACTAGCCCTCAAGGTCGTCGAGCATAGAAGAAGTTAAGGCGATACTCATTGGCGCGTCTGGGTATCACCATGCCATCAACATCCTCAAGCTGATAGGTTCCATTCATCAACTTCTTTTTGACTCGATATGGTCCCTCCCATCTGCCGATAAACTTTTTGTGTAGCCGCTTGTCCAGATAGCTATCAAATCTCATGACCAAATCTCCTTCAGCGATATCTTTGTTCTTGTGTATTTTGGTGTCAAAGTGGGCCTTGCACCTTTTTTGAGAAGCTTCCAAGTTTTGTAAGGCATGTAATCTGCATTCATTTAAGGCTTCTAGCTATACCAAGTATTGAGCATAGGCATCCTCTTGTCCTTCTTTTCTTGCAACAGCAATGCGAAGACTATGTATCTCCAATTCAATGGGTAAAATGGCTTCTATTCCATACACTAGTTGGAATGGTGTAAACCCAATAGCTAGCTTGTGTAAAATTATAAGAAGCGACTTTTATTGCCATGAGAGTAAGACTCCACTGAAATACACTCAAAATACTACAAACACAAGGGAGAAGAAGAGGTTTCATACATACAAGAGGGAGCAGAAGCTCCAAGACTACTTATAGAGAGAGAATAAACTAGAGAGAGATGGACTCAAGAGTCTACATAAGAGAATATCTACAAGAGGGAGAGAAGGCTCATGGAAGAGGCTTAAGGAGACTAGAGATACAACAACATGAGGCATAAAGGTGGAAGAGATGATGAACAAGGGAGAGGAGGGCTCCTTTTATAGAGATTTTTTCACCCTCCTTCACCCATTTACAATTACTGCCTGTAGATTCTTTTCCCCATCAATCACATAAGCCCGTATATCACCATCCATGTCCTTTTTGGCTACTCTTGCCATGTTTCCCATCAAAAGATGCTCAAGACTCTTGACATATTGAGAAAGTCAAGAGTCTCCCCACATGGAGCCCATAGGGACCCTCTCTTTTCCATATGTCCACATCCTCCTTATTCCACATGGGAATTCTAGAAGGATTCCTCTTGACTCCACACTCCTCCACATGCCTTCCACATGCTTGGCATGTGGCCTCTCTTATATTATTGGAACACATGGACATGAGCCCAACTCTTTATATGAATCACTCTTCCTTTTTCTAAAAACCTTATAATATCCCATACACAAATAACTCTCACCTCATACCAAGGTATTTATAATTCATACCTATGGTATTTACAATGATCCATTCTACTCATCCTCTCAATCCCATACAATATCTTAGAAAATAGAAATAAGTGAGAGCTACTAGGCTATCACTTGATACTCAAACTCTTGTTAAACATAGAAGAAAACAATACCAATGCCAAATAAGAAATATGAATTTTTGGCATCACAATGTTTAAAAGGACCCTCCATCCACAAGAGTGGGCATCATATTGTTTTGGTGTCTATGAACCATCCAGTTGCTTGTAAGCCTAAAATTATTCTAGTTAATTTTAAAAATGTACTGAGAGGGCAAAGGATTTTATGTCTTACATCCAAGTGCAACGGTTCGATTGCACCCAACTTAGATTTTTTTTTTTGGCCAAAATCGATTGCAAAAGATAGTAGACCACTACAAGTTACATATGTGAGTGTGAACAACTTTCTACAAAATAAATTATTTTTATATTAAAAAATTGTGATACTTATTTTAGGATTGCAAATTCACTTATAGATTGATCCCTCGATGAGTATGTGTAGCTAAATTGAAGTAGAAGCATCCTTTTAATGGTAGATGTATTATAGCTAAACTCCAATGTCGACTTCATTTGACAAATGCTATAAAGATTAGAATTTGTGGATTGAAAATAACAATCTAGCTACTTTTGCAATGTACTTACTAATCACTTACTTTGAATGGTAAGGGATGATAAGTAGGGTGACAAATTCAAAATTGCAATATGTGAAGCACTTCGCAAGCTGGTCCACCAGCTCCTTGGGATCCCTCATTTTGAAGGAGATAGCTGGGTCCATGATATATACCATACCTTGAATCTCCTTCTGTAACTTTTTTTTGAGTAAGCTACAAATCAATAGAGGAATTCAAAATAAGTGGTTGTCCAAATCGATATATAAAAAGAAAAACCTACTTGAGTCCTGCAAGGATAACTATATCAGTAACTTGTCCTGCTCTATCTTTGATTGCTTTAAGACAATCTTATTTTAGGATTGAAAATTCACTTATAGATTGATCGCTTGATGAGTATGTGTAGCTAAATTGAAGTAGAAGCATCCTTTTGATGGTAGATGTATTATAGCTAAACTCCAATGTCGACTTCGTTTGACAAATGCTATAAAGATTAGAATTTGTGGATTGAAAATAACAATCTAGCTACTTTTGCAATGTACTTACTAATCACTTACTTTGAATGGTAAGGGATGACAAGTAGGGTCACAGATATATGTGAACCACTTCGCAAGATGGTCCACCAGCTCCTTGGGATCCCTCATTTTGAAGGAGATAGCTGGGTCCATGATATGTACCATACCTTGAATCTCCTTATGTAACTTTTTTTTGAGTAAGCTGCAAATCAATAGAGGAATTCAAAATAAGTGGTTGTCTAAATCGATATATAAAAAGAAAAACCTACTTGAGTCCTGCAAGGATAACTATATCAGTAACTTGTCCTGCTCTATCTTTGATTGCTTTGAGACAATCTTCTGTTAGGGTAAACTCTTTCATTGACTCCACATTTACAAAACTTATCCTTACAGCAAGTCCTAGTGTATTTAGACACTCGAGAACATGTAGCTCTAGCCTTGCTGTATTTAGATTAGTGGATGAGGTACAAAGATGCTTCGTGTCCTTATATTTTATCCTTTGCACCTCCTCAAAGATTGTTTTTGCTCCTATTTTTATTCCATGAGTCACTTGTGTCACTTCCTCTCTAGTCACCTCATCTTGTTTTGGTGTTCGAGCAGGTGGTATAAGAAAAATGTCTCTCATCTTCATGTCTGTCATATCTATAGCCTTTAGGAGTTTGTCATATCTCCTTCTAACCATCTTTAAAGTGGTGATATCTTTTGCCATGATTGTCACCTTGGGTTGCAAGAAGAAATGTATCTTGAAAAAACTCTACGAAAAAGTTCTTGGCAGCCACCTGCAATGCCCAAATAGCTATTCTTTACCACCACTAGGGCCAAGGCCCACAAAGTTCATATCATCACAAACTTGCCTATTGAAAATGAGCCTTGGGAATACATAGGACCCAATGGCTTTTTGGGCCCTTCTTATCTCCATTAAAACACTAACCTTTTGTGTAAATCTTCTCTTTTTTGCTTGTTTTAGAAGATGCATTGGCTTTCCTTTTCTTGGATGTGAATCCCATCCTCTAGATGTTGCCAATTTTGCTATGGGTGGAACCCTGTACATCTTCCTAGAAGTAGCCTTCATCCTTGCCATTGTAATTGATGTTAAAATGCACCTGAGATCATAAAACATAAGTCCTAAGTCCTCTCTCTCTCTCTTTCTCATGAAAGGCATGACAGAACACAGTGCTGGCATGAATAAAAGACAGTTCTTTATCAAGTTTTATGAAGCCTTCTATCCCCTCTATCCTTTGATGCAACTATTGATGGACAGCATGGAGTAAACTCTGCAATCAGTCTAGCATTATTAATTTATCAAAGTCAACATGCTTGGGCCAAATGACAAATACTTGGGCATTTGTGGATGCTAGAGGCCGAAGCTGCAATGCTTCCCTAGCATCCCCACGTAGCAATTCTATCCTCCTAGCTGGTGCTAGTTCATCTAAAAGATGAAGTTCTCTAATGGAATGTTATGTCACTGAAGATACCACCTGTATTGCTCTGAGAGACAGACATAGAAAATGGTAGATATGTTCAATTTGAGGATCATCAGATATCACTACCTATCATGTCCACGGAAGACTAGAAAGCTTCCTTGAAAAGGTTTATATACACATTAAAAACTTGTTTTGAGCTTTCATGGAATACAATGATTTGCATCATCCATGTGCAAGTTTGAATCTCGCCATGGGCAAGTTAGTGCTTTGCACGGTCCTCTAGGGTTAGCTCATGCACAGCAAGGCTAGGGCCATCATCCAGATAGAAAAGGGGCATAGAAAAGCCAATAGCCAAGCTCTATTTGCCTCTATCTTTGTTTGTCTATCTCTCTCCCCCCCTCTCTCTCTGTCTGTCTCTTAGTTCTTTCCCCCTCTCTCTCTCTCTCTCTCTCTCTCTCTTCTCTCTCTCTCTCTCTTAGTTCTACATGTGCACAACTTTGAAGCTCTCTATGGGCAAGTCAGAGAATATTTTCAAGGTGGTGAGCTCTTGTAGAATAAGGTGGCCTAAAAAGTCCTTACAATTGGTCTTTCTAAGCCACTCTTATGCAGCATGCATCCTAAGAAGGTAGAACATACAATTCCCTCCCCCCCTTGCCCTCTCTCTCTCTCAATCATCACCTTCAAACTTCACAAAAAGAAGTTACACTCGATTATGCATTGGCCCAAAATGCATACAATCTATCAAGTGACTGATAATTGGTATGCATAGCCAAGATTCATGTTTGTCTCTCAATTCTCTATCTGTCTCTCAGTTCTCTTTCCCTATATCACTTCTCTCTCTCTCTCTCATGGGAACCTCGCGATTGTAGAAAGAGAAATTACAAGATTAACAATGTCCCTTCTCATTACGTCAATGGATAACTTAGCTTCGACTCCAGCTTATATTTGCAAAAAATTTATATTTATTAAGCAATGAAAAGGTTGTCAAGCGGGGATTTCAAGAGAGTGGATGACCCGGATATCTTAGACCGGTTGGTCAAGGAGATTAATCACTTTAACTAGAATATAACATTGGATTATTACTCATTACCTTATCTCATGGCTACTTTTAAAGCCCACAAGAACACTTTTAGATGGATTCTCTCTCTCTCTCTCTCTCTCTCTTTCTCTCTCACTTCTTTCTCTCTCTCTCTCTCTCTCTCACACACACACACACAAACTTCCCTCCCTCTCATTTCTCTATCTGTCCCTCACTTCTATCCCTCTCAGTTCACCCTCTCTCAGTTTTGTGTCTGTTTGTCTATCTTTCACTTCCCTATCTGTCACTTCTCTGTCAGTTTTTGTGTCTCTCACTTCTCTACCTCTGAGTTCTCCCTCCCTCACTTCTCTCTCTCTCAATTATTTCTCCCCCCTCCCTCTCTCTCTCTCTCTCTCTCTCTCTCTCTCTCTCTCTCTCCACAACATATATAGTGTACAAACTTTTTCTGTCTATACACACCATATAGAGTGTACAAAAGAAAGCGATATGGAGGGTTGGGAAATTCCCAACCCTCCTAATCACTTTCTTTTGTGTATCTCTCTCTCTCTCTCTCTCTCTCCCCCCCCTTCAAGCTCTATTGCACCTCAACTATTTAAAAACACACAGCTTGAGAACCAATGCACATGTAATTAAAGAGCCAAACCCTTGTGCTCTTATCAAATCAATCTTCTTCATCTTCTTCACTCTTAAAAAGCTAGTCCCTTGTGAGCTCTTGTTGCTCCTTCTCTATATTCCCTGTTATGCTAGAGTGGATATTACTCCTACCATTTCCCCACTCCCAGCCTTCATCTCCCCCTCGCCTCCCTCTTGCTCCTCTTCTTCTCCTCTCCTCCTCTTCCTCCTCCCCCCCGATGACTTGATCCCGTTTGAATAGAGAGAGAGAGAGAGAGAGAGAGAGAGAGAGAGAGAGAGAGAGAGAGAGAGAGAGAGAGAGAGAGAGAGAGAGAGAGAGAGAGAGAGAGAGAGAGAGAGAGAGAGAGAGAGAGAGAACTTGGGAGCCAGTGGAAATCGTGTGGTGTAGGCGGTGAATGGATGGAGAGGAGGCAAACTTCATCACTAAAATTGATGTTATGCTAATCAAGAAGCTCCTTATGCAAACGAATGGAGGGGAGGCAAACTTCATGACTAAAATAGATGTTTATGCTAATCAAGGAGTCACTGGATATAAATAGTATGTGCACCTCAATTTTTATGTCTATTAAATTGTATTTAATAATCGCATGTGTGAAGTGTACTGCCTCAAAAGTAGTGCCAAAAGTTGCCGTATCCTCCCCAAAGGTCACAAGTTTTCTTTAATCCTATCTTCCTCAATTTGCTTTCTTGGAGAGAGTCATGCCATCATGCCACCACCATTGTCCACTATTGAGTTTCCACAACACAGTAAAAGACAAAGGTCTCTCTCTCTCTCTCACGGTGTGTGTGTCATGCTACTCTATCTCCCTCTCTCTCACTCTAACTCTCTATGTGTTTCTGTGTGTGTGTGTGTGTGTGTGTGTGTGTGTGTGTGTGTGATGCTACTCTCTCTCTCTCTCTCACGTTCTTGTGTATAGGTTTTGTTCAATATAAGACATGTTCCGTTCAATATAAGACAATCTAGATAAATTAAATAATTAAAACAAATGTAAGAATCGTTATATATTCTATACATAATCCACACTGCCACAATCATGGGGCTTCTTTTAAGTAATTTAATGGTTTATATAAATGAGATAAACAAAAAGCCTAGAAAAAGAATTCTTTTGTCTATTATACATAATCAGCAGGGTTGCAATCATGGTTTTTTTCCCCAATAATAATAAATACTACAGGCTTATAATGGATCCCCCATTATGGAGGGTTGGCTATAACCCATGTGGATGGAGAGCCTCTAAGAAATTAAACTTAAGCATAAAAAATAGTATCGATAGTCACAATATATATAAATTCACATTATAGAGAAGGTACTAGGAAGACTCTTTCTTATTCCAAACAACAGAGAATTTACTAGAGGAAGAGTCTTTCTTATTCCAAATAATAGCAAGAGTTACACTTGTAATCATACATTAATATATGTTTACAAGAAATATTAAGCTTCTTTGATGCAAATTACATGTAACTTCTCAAGAGTTGAAAATAAAGTTCAAGATAGATCCATATTTCTCAAGATGCTATGACTAAAAAGAAATTTTTACATCACCTTTCCTTGCTTCATTGTATTCTCACATTATTGACTTCAATACAAAGCTATTGCAAAAATTCTTCATTTGCACTATTTCTTTTTGCTTCCTCTTTATTGAGCATCCTTAAAAACGGATGCATCAATTTTACGAGCAAAAACCTATGAGCAGATTTATCTAAGCGTGTTTTTCAAGAGATTTAAAAAATTACATTTCTTTAGGAAACATGGTTTTTTCATTAGAACTAGATCCCTTTGTCATAAAAACATACATAATTGTCACTCATTCAATTTTACATAACACAAATTTTCTTCTTCATAGACATCCTTTGTACCCTTGCCATTATCTTCAAAAAGTGTTGAACAATAATTCTGTTGAGAAACATCCCTCATAATCACTCTCAATGTAATAATATTATACATATATAATTACTTATTAAACACATTTATATCAATATGACAAGAGCTTTCTAGCATTTTAATAGCATCGATAACCAGATATTTATGGATATGTTTCTAAAGAAGTTTAAATTACTATAAATAAGTATTAACTCGGACTTATATATCACTATCATATAATATATGTAATATTTAATACTAAAGATGAAAGATTATTCAAAATATAACCCCATAGATGTCCTCTAATGGGGTTTTCCGATCAATTTGAGTGGTTGAATGACTATATTTGGACATTGGATGTGAAACTTATGCCACTTTTAAAAGTGTTGTCCATGGTAGTTTCGCTAGTGAAACTACCTTGGAAGACCTACTTCAAAGGGGTTTCGCTGGCGAAACTACCTTGATGGCTTACCTCAATGAGGTTTCTTTGGATAAACCCTTTCATAGGCTAGGTTGAGAGAGGATTTTAAATGTCACCCCCTATTAAGTAAAAGTTGTAAGAAGGACCATTAGGGAATTTTCATAGAGAAGTCTACTCTATACGTGGGTTTCTTAAAAATCCTCCCATTATGTTACTCACCATTCCCAAAGATTCATGTAAATATTTGTGTATAAAATAGATATTGCTATAATACTTCGCATATTTCTAAGTGAAACTTATTTTTACATAGTTGGAAGCTTTTTTTCTCCTTCGCTCAGATGCTCGAAAGATTTCGCTCGAAAAATGCTCGTCCCCCTTAAAAACTTTGTATATGCCCCCACATAGTATTCTAGTATTTTTATTTTCTCTTCAACCATATATTGCTAGATATTGCTACATGTGGTTTCTTGAGCCTTCTCTTTCCAAGGCACTATGATTAAATATGTCAGTTGCTTTGATTCTAGTTCATTGTTTGGGACCCATTATTTTTATGTTCAATTATTATATATAATACAATACATTGAAATCCATATCTTTGTCCCACCTCTTGTCTCATCTCCTACTACTTTAACATTAAGGATCTCCCATAATCATCCCTACTAACATCCACTAATTGTTGAACCCAAAACCTCACATTCTCACATTCCTCATCTGATGGCCAAACTACATTGAATCATTGACTTGTGTATCTACTTTTGGCATGGGCTCACTCTTTTCTCCACATAGACCACCAAGTGGATATGAAGATAGGAATTCAAATTACATTCCAAAGTTCAGAGTAAGGCACAAGTTGCTAGCAACATCTAGCTAGAAGAAAGCTCATTCTGGCTCAGGGTTCTCTTTTTGCATTTTCTCAAGGTATTCTATCAATTTGTACATCTGTTGAATTACAAATGCATTTCATTCCTACCAAGAATGATATATCACCATCATTCCCTCTTTCTATGAAATAAAAGATTGCAAGACACGTATTTCACTCAGAGATTTATCAGTGGACTCTTGTGTAGGATCCCATTTAGGAAACATTTCCTTGCTTTGAATTGAAATTGAAAGACAATAAGTATCTTCAAGTTCCCATTTTGTACCAAAAGATTGGTTTAGCCACTAGATTGTTGGTTTTTCATCATTTTAGTGATGGCTATGACCTTTCCGATTAGCATCCCCACCCTTTTGTAGGAAAGGTCAAATAACTCTTCTCCAATAATAGCTTTGTTTGATCTTAGAGCACAATGGACTTTCCTTATATGGCCACCTATTTTCCTCTCACATCTCCTTATCAAATAATATCTGGTCTCAATGTCGTTGATTTTAGCTCTCTTGACACCGTGCTTAAAACCTGATCGATAGTCCAACATGAGAAAATCCAAATTCAATCTCATTGAAGATTAAAGGATAAGAAAATAGCATTAATAAAAATGAGAACATGAATACATTCTTACCCCTGCTAGCATTCTTACCCCTTTGCTAGCAACTATGAATACATTCTCACCCCCTGCTAGCAAATATATGCCTATATTCTTACCCCCTACTAGCAACTATATGCCTATATTCTCAAAACTAGTAGTAGGTGACATTTTGCTACAATGTGTACACTATGAATTGCATGCATAATTGATGTTCTAACATGATTTCTATCATGAGGCTGCAATGAATCAATCCATATGAAAAAAAAATCTTAAAATCCAGTCACAAAAACTCCACATAAGTGTGTCCTTGAAAACAGTTTAAGTCGTAGCTTATGAGGAGTGGCAAAAATTAAGGAGTTGTTGTTGTACTTTGATCCATACCATCTGCAATTAGTCACATGTATTTCTTTGGATGTGTAATGATCTTAAATCTCTCTATCAATTTTCCAAGTGTGATTATCTTTGTCCCATAGATCCTACCATAGTCTTTGGTTACTTAGTTGGATGTGCTTAGACTCACTTCCCTTTATGCTTATGTATGTTCATTTTGGTTCCTCGTGTACACCATTCACACCTGTGCAAAAAAAGGATTTAAAAAAACCCTTCTACTGAACCCACGTGCTATGCTTACATATTTATGAGTAACTCTCAATATTTTTTATACAATCAAAGAGAAATTTTGAATGTTTGGACACCAATTTTGCTTTCCTTTAAATTTTTACTACATCATTTTTAAGAAAATTTTTTTTGAGAGTGGTGGGAAATTTGAAACTCATCTACTCCTGAGAGAACATCACTCATTGACATGCTTGGAAACTCATCTACTCCTAAGAGAACATCACTCAATGACATGCCTTGACTGCCAATTGTCAGAACACCACAACTTCCTTCACCGATTTTGTCAATATCAATGAACACATCCATGCTTGATAAGACATCACTAATGAGACCTTCCCCTTTCTCAATATGCATGAATTCATCCATCTGGATAAGACATCACTTCTATGGCATTTCACCTTCTCAATTGTAATAGGATGATCCACTCCTGTAATCTATAACTTTTGTAGTTTAGTACAAGATATTTAACATTAAATCCATCCACATTTGAAAGGGTAGGCCTTTTATAATTTGAAAAGGAGCTCAGCTCTAGTAGAGGTAGTAATTTCTAGAAGATGATCCAAGCATGTTACTCTATGCATTATCTAAAAATTGTGCAACCTTGGCAAGTGTGCAAGCTTGGAATTTTTTCCCTCAATATTGTAGTATGCATTCTCTTTATCATTGAAAACCACATGCCTTGTTCTAATCTTTAAAAAGTATATATTCCATCTCATAACCTTGCCTACCTCATCTCTATCCCATGTGATAAAAGATTTTTTGTATGTATTATATGGTGTAACATCTCTAGGTGCTTCCATAGCTCCACATTTATGATTTAGCCCAACATGCAAGCTAAGAATATTTCATACCATAATTGCCAAATAATCTTCACCAAGTCTTCTAAAATTGCATACAAATTTTGCATCAATATCAGGGATTGTAGCAAATGCAACTACTTCTCTTTTACAACTATTAAAAAAAACTCTAGCACCATTTCCTTTGTGAGCTTCCTTTACAAGATGCAACAACAATGATAAAAAGCATTACTCTCAACCAAATAATATAATTATTAATTACAAAAAATTATAAATTAGTTTATTTTAGTTACAATTTCATGATGATAGATATCTTTGAAGGGCCTTATTTTAAGCTAGTCAAACATTTTTTATGTAAAAATTTCCTCTGATTTTTTTGCCATGCATGGCCCATTTAAAATTCCTAAATCATCATGCTTACACCATATGTGTATGTGTGGTATGTTCATTAAACCTTACTAAGACCTTTAATTGAGTAAGAAGTTTGTACTCCCAAAGTTTCATAGGGATTGGATATTGTTTGTATACTCGAAAATGCACAATTTCTCATTTTTGAGTATGCACAGTGCATAGTTGTCAAACAATTGGCTCATTGGTGTGCTAATACCAAAGGTGCATGTTGTGAATACTTTTTATGATAAATTTCATTATACTCAAAATATTAAATGATTATAATTCATTTGTATCATGGGACATGCATGTATCATCTCATTTTCGACCATGGATGATGCATTACTATCAATAAATTTATGCATGAGTATGCTTACACCATACCATTATGTATTCGATGTAAACTTTTCAAAACATTTTAATGAGGTCTAAGGACCTTACACCTACAAAGATTCATAATTATTACACATCACCTTTATGGTGGTACATGTACATTTCTCTCATTTTTGAGCATGCATTCTACACAATTGTTGGTACATATGCTCATACCACACATCTATATATGGTAGGACATAAAACTTTCCACATAGAACTTTGCATGAGTACTTGAACCTTATTCCCTCAAAGTTTCATAAGTATCATACATGATGGCGGTACATGCACATTTCCTCATTTTCGACTATGGATGATACATTATTATAAAAAAACTGTGCACTGGTATCCTTATACTATAACTCTATGTGTCTAATGGTCACAAAATTGTGCAAATAGCTTTAAATAATTAATTTCCTTACAATCACAAATATTCATAATGATTAAATATATTTTTTATGGTGGGACATGCACATTTTCTCATTTTCAACCATGCATTCCACATAATTGTTAAAAATCATGAATCGACATATTCCCCCCATAAATTTATGTATGGTATGGTCATAAAACTTTGCAAATATATTTCAATGAGTAATTACCTTGTAAGAATTTTCTTTTATAGGGATTGGACATCACTCGTGTGGCGTGACATGCACAATTTCTCATTTTTGAGCATGCATAGTGCATAAGTTCAATTGCAAATGATGTGTTGCATGTGAACCATGCAACCTGAAGAGTATAGGATATCACAATATATTCAAAAACATTAAAAAAAATTGCACTTACATGCAAAAATCAAATAATAATCCGAAAGTACACTACGTAAGTTATTCCTCAACCTAAGTACACACCTAATGAGAATCTTAGGTATAGTTTAAGGGGCCTCCAATCTTGTGTTAAAATTATGCACACACATTCAATGGCATGCTGCTCTTTGAGTGCAACAACATCCTTTGTACATCCTTCACTTTGGTTACCTAATCATGTTAAACTTGCAATTGATAATTCCATTGATACTAAGGAGATAGATATTACTTCATCTCAACTTTGGGTAGACTTGACATCACTAGGTGCAACATGTCAAATACAAGCCTTGGCAGATTGCCAAGGAAGTTACAACCTCATCCCCTGGGAAAGGTTAAAACATCTCGGCCAGGTACTCCTTCAAGTCTGTGATTTGGAAATTCAATCCATATGAGATACCTCAATTAAGGTTGTTGGTTCTTTAATGCTGAGGGCCTTGCAATTTTCCTGTAACTCCTACGACTACTTTAATGGGTTCTAATCACCACCAACTGGCCTAATATTCAAGCATTGGCATCAACATCTACTTCCATCTCTCAACCTCTATAAGAGCTTCCTTGGTGAAGACGATAAAGAAGAAGAGCAACTAAGAAAGTGTGGGTCCGAAAGGATCTACCAGAGGTGCAAGGGTACTTTGAAGGTGAATCATATATTTGGGTTCCAACAAAACCTCAACATTGAAAGCCACCCCATCATGTAAACAACAAACCCAATAGCGGAGAACAAAATGATGCCATCCAAAAAGGAAGGTACAATACCATTGGGTTCCTACAAGACTACTAGAGACCCAAAGATATTATCTTAGAAACACTGATATTTTGGTACCCACGGTACTTAGTGCAACAAGAGCACCTCCATCATCTTCAAGCAACAATGACAATGTGCTAAATAAAGAGTAGAAGAATGAATGGAGGCCAAAGCCTCTAAAATTGTCATCACCCACAAATGCGAAGAAAACATCAACTTTGGGCCTATCGATTATGAAAAATCAAGGAAAAGATTAGAGAGTAGAACCACAAGAACCTGCTCTCGCAAGGACAAGGGCAAATCAATAATACAAGAGGATCACACCACAAAAAGATCATCCTCTACCTCCTATCATGAATTACACAAGAACCAATCTCAAAAAGAGAGATAGAAGCACAAGATCTTACTTGACCACCACTCTACTATGATGCCAAAATATGATATTTTTTATTTGGCATTGGTAATGTTTTCTTCTATTTTTGATAAGAGTTTGAGTGTCAAGTGATAGCCTAGCAGCTCTCACTTATTTCTATTTTCTAAGATATTGTATGGGATTGAGAGGATGAGTGGAATGGATAATTGTAAATACCATGTGTATGAATGATAAATACCTTGGTATGGGTTGAGAGTTATTTGTGTATGGGATATTATGGGGTTTTTAGAAAATAGGAAGAGTGAGTCATATAAAGAGGTGGGCTCCTATCCATGTGTTCCAATATATAAGAGAGATCACATGCCAAGTGTGTGGAAGGCATGTGGAGGAGTGTGGAGTCAAGATGAATCCTTCTAGAATTCCTATGTGGAATAAGGAGGATGTGGACATATGGAAAAGAGAGGGTCCCTATGGGCTCCATGCGGGGAGACTCTTGACTTTCTCAATATTTTAAGAGTCTTGAGCATATTTTGATGGGATACATGACAAGAGTAGCCAAAAAGACATGGATCGTGACATACAAGCTTATGTGATTGATGGGGAAAGGAATCTATAGGCAACAATTGTAAATGGGTGAAGGAGGGTGACAAAATCTCTATAAAAGGGGCCCTTCTCTCCCTTGTAAATCATCTCTTCCACCATTAGGCCTCATGTTGCTGTAGCTCTAGTCTCCTCAAGCCTCTTCTATGAGCCTTCTCTCCCTCTTGTAGATATTCTCTTATGTAGACTCTTGAGTCCATCCGTCTCTAGTTTATTCTCTCTCTATGAGTAGTCTTGGAGCTTTCGCTCCCTCTTGTATATATGAAACCTCTTCTTCTCCCTTGTGTTTGTAGTACTTTGAGTTGCATTGGAGTAGAGTATCACTCTATTGGTAATGAAGGTCACTTTAGGTTCTCTCTTAAGTGTCTCTTCGCTTTTTCCATTGCTTTCTCTTCCAAAGTGCTAAGAAGTGTTGTCTATTCGGTTGCTCATTGCGCATACATGGTTTATCTATTTCCCAAGCCAAAAGGAGACTCTTCCTTCCATCCTAGGCAACCTCTATGGGACTTGGATCGTTGATGAAGTCTAAGCATGGAGGTAGTATTCTCTCAAATCGGCACTAGTAGAAAGAGTAAGTCATGACAGTTTGACCCCCTGTCATATTTTGCTCATAACATTTCGCTCGATAGTCTGATTTGGACGAAAATTATATCAACGTGAAGCTCTCTTTAAGGAGCATTGTTGTATATCTTCAATTATTATATTAGATGTCAAACAAAAAATCTACGACCGTCTCTGTGTGACTGTTTTTTAAAGATAGTTTTTACCCCCATCTAGTAAACTGCCCATATCTTTCCAACCGCTTCTCTATTTCTTATGAAACTTATATAAGAGTGAAGGCCATTTCAAGGCACATCTCCATATGTGTCTGAATGCCTGATATCATGTCCCTACTAAAAGTTATAGGTCTCTATGTCTTATAATATTTTGGAGAGTGTTTTGAGGCAATTGTAAAGGTATCTATGAAGGAGGTGCAATGTTCCCTCAGAACCTACCCATCCGACCCAATCATCCCCTTCAAACTCCTTGATATATATCCATTCATGTCATGCTGAGTGACAAGATCTTCTTTCAACAACGCATTGCTCTTCTCTTTGGCGTAGACCAGCTTGCTGAGATTATGGCCTTCGCCGATCCTTTTCTTCTCCCTATGCTTGCATGCAACATCACTTGGGATCTTACCATCTTCATTCTCATCTAAGGGAGGAAAGTATGGTGTGGTCTCTTGGTATAAAAGCTTCTTTTTAATGTCCCTTTCCCAGTCATAAATATCTCTATCACTCAGTTTGAAAGTAGTAGGAAGTGAGGAGGTGTGTGAAGTTTATTACCCTCAACTTCATGTCACATCTTTTGGTGGAGACGCTGGGTACATTTGGTATTGGATTCATCCCACCTTACTAAATGGTCCCAGGTGTACTTGATTGCATGTTATGCCTAGTATAGGCATGTGTTTTTTGATGTGATAAAGAAGATGCCTGGAAGAACTTTGTTAGAAGAGATTGCACCTGCTTAAGAAAACTAGAAGATTGTGAAGGTGATGCTCAAGCTATTCGCATGGTCATCCTGATCATATCCTTTATGTTTGAACTCTTGAATATGTTGGTGAATTGATAACACCATCAGTAGGCACAATGATAGATTGGGGATTGTTTAATGCATTGGCAACTTGGTGTGAAGAAGAGTTGACTCTTTGGGTAGTTTTTGACTATAACAGTGGAGTGGTGATTCTCAATGCTTTCAACTTCGTTTGCTATGAAAATGATGAAGAGTACAATATCTTGAAGTTGTTATGTGCACTTCCAATTGTGACAAGGCTGATTCTTGAATGCATGTATACGCAATGTTTTCATGGTGTTGGTTGGTCACTTATTTTTGAAGATTTTGTTGAGGATCACATTGTGGAGGGTTTTCAATATGTGGGTATGCATAATAAGTTGGTCTTGGTATACTAAGGCTCTATGGGATCTTGTTTAGGATATTATTTGGCTCTTGGTGTTTCCTTTTTGTGTTTCATCATGGTGAAGATTCTAGTGTTTCGAGGGACCCAAGGGGAGGACCCAAAGTCTTATCTTTGGGATTTTGTTTGAGGACGCCAGCTTTTTGGATGGTCCATGAAGGATCGCGTGGAGATTTTGCTTGATTTTCTTGAAGGTGTAGCCTTGACTTGGCATTCATGAGGCCTTGCTGAACTCTACTAAGGAGGACTGGGACCAAGTGGTGGGGGCTGCAATGAAGCAGAGATTTGGGGCAGTGGTGTTGCCAAATGCTTTGATGTTGCATTTGGACCGGTTCTATCAAGGAAAGAGTGAGATGGTGGTCTCTGCATTAACAATCTAATATGAAGCTTTATGGACAAAGTATGAAAGGGCAGCTTTGCAAGTTGTGGCATCTGCATCATCGGCCCCTCAAAGTCTTGTAAAGATGGAGCACTTAAGGATGAGCAAATTTGTTTTGGCTTTGGAGCCTCATCTTTGCTCAAAAGTAATGAGTAAAGATCCAACAACATATGTGGAGGCACTTCGCATTGCAACCAAGAAAGAAGCTTCTCTAAAGATCGAATCCTCTTTTGCATCTTCAAGAGCTTCAAGTTCTAAGGTGGAGGTAATGGGCACTCCTCAGGTACCAAAGTCCTCTGAGTTAGATCATAATATCTCCCAATCGATGGCAGAGTTTGCTGATTTAAAATTGCATTTGGTTAATGCACAACAATTTAGAGCACCAAAGAGTAAAGATAGGCCTCGAGATAAGAGTGGGATTACTATTGCCCCGAGTGTCCTAAATTGAGAAAGAAAGAAGAAAAACAAGTATCCTTGTTAGAAGCTTCTTCAAGATGGCTAAATGGGGGCATGGTAAAGCAAAAGAAGAAGAAAGGAAGAAGTAGATGAGGAACATCAAGAAGAGGAACATTGTAGTAAGAAAAAGAAGGCATCTAGAGGGAGAATTAGCCAATCAGACTTTCCTTTAGGACAAGGCATTGGAAGCTATGATTTGTTGTCCGACCTTAAAGAAAAGGAAGCTCATATAACCTTTGGTCAATTACTTGCTTTGTCTCCAAAACTACGGAAGGAATGGGGAAAGCTAGCAAGCACAAGAGTGTCAAAGAAGAAAAAGAAGAAAAGTGCCATTCCTGTTGTTCAAAAGGTAGATATAGATGTTGGTGATGATGTACCTATGGTTGATGTGATCATTGCTGGTCAAGTGATTTCTAATGTGTACATTGATGGAGGTGCATCGATTAATTTCATGAGTGAGAAGACCATGATAGATGCTGATTTAAAATACTCTTGGAAGTTGTGAAGAATCTAAAAGTGGATGTACGTGGAATTTCTATGCCCACTACTTTTTAGGTGATCCCTACCAAGCAGATGCACATGCGCATCCATTGATTTTGGGAAGGCCTTTGCTACGCAACGTGAAGGCTGTTCAAAAGTGGGATACTCGAGAATTGATTTTGTAGGGAAATGATAAGAAGGTATACTACACCATTAGAAGTCACAAAAAGGAAGTTGTCAAGGAGGAGTCTTCAACATCAGAGAGTTTGAGCTCTAACCGAGCTCCTGACTTAATCGATGAAGAAGAAGAGACAGGGTGTAGCTCCGAGGAGTCCAGCTCAGAGGGTGAGGTGGAAGGAGTGGCCTTTGGTCTTTGTCTTGGTGTTGATCAGGATGAGTCAGGAGGGAACAAGGTGGTGGTACAAGAAGATCCTGTAGAGACACTTCATGTGGAGGATGTAGAGCACACTAAACGATGCCAACGCAATGAAGAGCTTCTTGGTGATTCTCTATTAGGTAGTGAGAAGCTCCAGTACTTGGATATGCTAGATGATTTTCCATGTCTCTTTGCAACAAGCTATTCACAGGTTTGACCAGTCTCTCTTGTGGAGCACAAGATTGAGTTGAAGCCAGAAAGCAAGCTAGTTGTGCAATGCGTAATGTGATTGGGGGTGATCCAAGCTGAGGCAATAAAGAAAGAGGTAACACAACTACTTGAGGTGGGATTTCTCTTTCCTTTTGATGATTTAGAATGGATATCTCCTGTAGTTGTCACACCAAAGAAGGAAATAAGTGGCGGGTTTGTGCTTTCATCCTTTAAATGCATGCACTAAGAAGGATCATTTTCCTTTGCCATTCCAAGATGAAATACTAGACCAAGTAGCAGGCATGAGATGTATTCTGTATGTGATGGGTATTTTGGGTACTTTCAAATTCGTATTCGAGAGGAAGATCAAAAGAAAACATCATTTGTCACACCTTGGGGAGTTTTTGCTTATAGAGTGATGCCTTTTAGGTTGACCAATGCACCAGCTACATTTCAAAGGTTCATGAGTCAAGTGCTTAAGCCTTATTTGGGAAAGTTCATAAGGGTGTTTTTGGATGATTTTTGCATTTATTCTCAGTGCATAGATCACATGGAGAAGTTGAAGATGAAGTTAGCTAGGATTGATAAAGTAAAAGGGTGTCTAAATCCTAGCAAGTGTCATTTGGCTCAAACAAAAGTAGCCTTGTTGGGGCATATGGTGTTTGAAGAAGGCCTACAAATGGATCGTGACAAGGTTCAAGCAATCATGGCATTGCCAAGTCCTAAGAGTGTCACTGGTGTTCACAGAATTCTAGGAAAGAGCAAGTATTATCAACGCTTTTGTGATGATTTCATATAGATAGTGCATCCCATGAACTTGTTGACAAGAAACGTAGATTCTTTCCAATGGGGGGTGGAGCAACAAGAGTCTTTTCAGCAACTTAAGGAGCCCAATATTGAAGCCCCCTCGTTGGTCTCAAGACTTAAATGTAAATCCAAGTGTATCTTTGCATTCAGTTGGTGCTGTATTGCTACAAAAGGAGAGGCAGGTAGAATGCAACCCATCTATCATGCCAGCCAATAGCTTACAGAGGTGGAAACAAGATATGGAGAAATGGAGTAGCAAGCCCTCTCTTTGGTGTTTTCAGTCAAAAAATTTCTCTCCTATTTATTACTATAAGAAAACAATACAACATCTATGCTCAACAGATAACAAGATCTCCTACACAAGAGAGAAAAGCAGATAGTATGGAGAATCAAAAATTTAATTACTGCAAAACTGATACAATAGATGGCACTGCCTCCCAGCCGTGCGCTCCTGTGAGAGAAGCTTCGATGGCATGTTGGAAACAGTAGAGGACGGAAGCTAGATGCTAAGGAATCAGGGTTTTTGTAGCCAGTGATGATGATGGGCTTCACGGGCTTGCTCTTATATAGCCACCACTCGTAGTCGGTTAGACCCAATTGGGTGACTGACCCAGTCCGCCCAAAATGGCTGATTGGGGGTCGATCCCGAAATACGGTCCCAAAATAGGCCATTCAGGATCATCTGGGGCTCCAAACAAGCCCCGCATGGGCTGCCTGAGAAATGCTCCATCTACCTTGAGTGGGGCAGTCATGGGATGCCTTCCCGCACTTGCATGTAGCCTAGTTGGTAGTGTGCCAACTCTATCTGAAGCTGTCCAGCCATCAGGCCACACATGGCCCCCATCTGGTGTCCAACCAGGACCTACTCGATAACCGAGCTACTCAAATGCCTTCTCCTCATATGGGGGGGGCTTACAAGTAGAGTTAGCTGGTTTCTGCGTAGTTACATGAGAGTGGAGCATTGATATCTAACACCCCCCCTCAATGTCCACCTGCAAGTGAACTTACTTTTTCGGCCCAATGCGAAGTCGATGAAGATGCCTCTCTAGCAAGTCTCTTCCAAGAGCCTTCGTGAAAATGTCCGCAGCATTCTCTGTAGTCAGACAGTATACCAAGTCGACCTCTCCATCCATGATGAGCTCGCGTACAAAGTGATATTGAATCTTAATGTGTTTTGTGTGAGCATGGAACACAGGGTTCTTTGCAATCACCATGCAACTCTAATTGTCACATGATAATTGTGTAGGCTTGTTCTACACTGCACCCATGTCCCCTAAAATCCTCCTCAACCACACTGCCTCATAAGAAGCAAAACATGCTAATTTATACTCAGCCTTGTTAGAAGAAAGATCAACTATGGGTTGCTTCTTGTTGACCTATGACAGCTCCAGATCCAAGTGAGAAATAGTAACCTATCACTGATCTCCTGCTGTCCACGTTTCCTACCCAATCCGAGTCACATAATCTGGTCAAGATGTTGCGCTTGATATAGGTGATGCCATAATCAAGTGTGACATTGATGTATTTCAACACCCGCATCCCTGCCCTCCAATGGTTCTCCCGAGGCTTATTGGAAAACCTGCTTAGTACACTAGTCGCAAAATTGATGTCCGACCGCATGTTGCATAAGTAGATCAAACTGCCCACAAGCCTTCTATACTTCACTTCTCGTCCACCAGTGGTGATGAATCCTTGTTTGAGAGTTTCACATCAACCTCCATAGGGGTGCCAACTGTCTTGCACTCAGCCATGCCAAATGCCTTCAGTATCTCTCCAGCATACTTCAGTTTTGAGATGATCTGTTTTGGCTCTTGCCAAACTTCAATCACCAAACAGAAATGCATCAATCCGAGGTTTGTCCTTTCAAACTGTCTTCCTAGCAAATGCTTTGTCTACGAGATCTTCTCTTCATGGTTCCCTGTTATGAAAAGGTCGTCCACATAAAGGACCATGATCATACACCTACCTCGTTCTCTAAAGATATACAAATTTGCATCAGATCAGCTCCTCTTAAACCCGTTTTGCAGAAAGTAGGCATCAATCCACTGTTACCATGCTTGTGAGGCTTGTTTCAGCCTGTAAAGTGCCTTCTTCAATTTATGGACTTTACCTTCTGAACCGGGGATCACAAAACCTGGTGGTTGTTCCAGTATACCTCCTCCTTGAGATCTCCATTCAGAAAGGTGGATTTTACATTTATCTGAAACATGGGCCAACTTCCCTGGGCTGCTAAAGTCAAAACACTGTGAATTCTGGTTAGTCGAGCTGTGGGAGCAAAAGTATCATGATAATCAAAACCATGTACCTATCTGAATCCTTTTGCCACGCAACGTGCCGTCAGACTTGTACTTGGTCTTGTACACCCACTTGGTCCTGATTACCTTGCGTTTTGGTGGACGATCCACAAGGTCCCAAGTGTTGTTCTTTATTATGGAGCCATACTCCGACTGCATAGCCTCCATCCACCTATCATCACCTTGTGCATCTTCAAGACACTTGGGTTCTTCAGCACGGATCACCTCTGTCATCAAAGCGTAGTTGACCAAGTGTTCTTGAGCTCTTCTTTGCTCCTCTAATCTCTTGGACCAGCGAACGGTTCCTCCTCAATGGCTAGAGGTTCTCTGCCATCCAAAAGGTGCTTTACCCACTTCGGGAATGGCTGTTGACGTTGTGGTTCCATAGGCTCTTCTTCCTCTTCTTTATCTTGAATCCTCCCAAGCACCATTGGGGGAGTTCGGTCTGCCGTTGGTGGTTGTACTAGATGGATATCCTGGTCCTGGTTGTCTGGGAAGGAAGCATCCTCCTCCAATCGATGCGGCTGTTCTGAGAAGACCACATCGCGACTTACTATTACCTTCTTGATAATAGGGTTATAGAGATGGTAACCCTTCGCCTCTGCACTGCACATCCAAAAACTCTGAAATGTGCAGCTGAAGGTTTCTTACCAGAAAAGGCCTGCAGTGGAGTCATCCCATTCACAGCCTTCATGTAGGTATGATTCAGAATTTTCTAAAAACCCCATAATATCCCATACACAAATAACTCTCACCCCATACCAAGGTATTTATAATTCATACCTATGGTATTTACAGTGATCCATTCCACTCATCCTCTCAATCCCATACAATATCTTAGAAAATAGAAATAAGTAAGAGCCGCTAGGCTATCACTTGATACTTAAACTCTTATCAAACATAGAAGAAAACAATACCAATGCCAAATAAGAAATATCAATTTTTGGCATCTCTAGTGATAGAGAGGGTCTGCTGGCCGTTAAGGTGGTCGAGCATGGAAGAATTTAAGGTGATACTCATTGGTGCATCCGGGTATCACCATGCCGTCAACATCCTCAAGCTGATAGGTTCCATTGGTGACATTCATATACATCCTTATGGAGGCGTGGCCAAAAGTAACCAATCTTTGCTTCTGTTGTGGACTTAAAATTGTCGAAACATGTCTTCTTTCACATATTTCTGAACATCTTGCAGTTCTAGCCATCCAGTGTCTACCAAAGATACCAGCCCCTGGTCTTGTACTGTAATGGCTTGAGTAGCCAACTCATCTGTCCTTTGATTTTCTCCTCTATTTATATGAACAAACTTGCAAAAATCAAATTGACTACATAGTGCCATAGCCCTCTGATTAAGCTCCTTCAAATGAGGACTTCTTGTCTTGTAATACCCTCGCATTTGCTTTATAACTCGGGGGGCTCACTCATCATATGTAACCCTATCACGTGAGTTCAATAGAAGGATATTTTTTATTTCTAAAATTTACAGAAATAAATATACATAAGGTATTATTTAAAGTAGTTTTGGAAAAAATTTACATGCAGATTTGTATAGAAAAGGGGTATATTTTATTAATGAAAATTTTACAGATAAGGGATTTAAGAAATAGGCCTTGAACGCACATGATATAGAGGGTTTATACATAGTGACCCCCCTGAGCTTTATAATAAGCTAAGAATCTCCTCTTACTTCCAATTATTTGACTTGAATTTGAAGACCCCTTCAAACCATATACGCAACTGCATTGTTAGTTGTGATACTTGGAAGCTCTTGTCCTCTAGCTTTTTTTAAACATAGGAAGGGGATGTTGGCGTTTATATCCCGGAGCTGATCATAGAAAATTCTCCAAGCCTTTAGGTTCATGACTAGTATAGGTTTTTTATTTTTTGAGGTAGTGGTCCTTTTTCTTACCATTTTATCTTTCATTATACTTGATCGTGCATATGTTTTAACTTATTTAATACTTAAATTTTAGCATATCTAATTTTGAATTGTATTTTAATATAGGATCAATATGATGATTACAACCTAGGTGTAGTCAACAAGCAAACTTTTATAGAAGAGGTATGTATAACTATACTATCTAAAGTTCTTTATTATTTATTTAAAGGCACTAAGAGTTAGAATTTAAGTTTCCACGTTAATGATGCTAACCCCAATACAAAGTTTATGGACCTCTTGCATAATATGATTTTTGTGGAACCTACGAATGTAAGTAATGTTATTTTGCTTTAATTATTATTTGATTCACTAATATCATATGATCTTATTGTAAAGAAAAGTTATTAAATAGTGTTTTCTTGTATTTATATTAGAGGTCCTCTTAGAATTCAAAAGAGGTTGACATAGATGCATCAAGGAAAAGTGGTCGAGCATGCAAGGTATGCTTTGCATTTGGCTAAAGCTATAAACATTCTATCTTGTGTTAATTATATACTGGTATTTCATAATATGGCTTAACTATTATTTATCATTTCAATGTCACAGATGACTATGAAGATGTAACATATTATGAAAAAAAGTAATTCATCAAATGTTGATTCTACTAGAGTAAAGAAATCAAGGGAATATAGTATGGAAACAACTACCTTTCTTTGTTAAGTTACAAAGCTTAACTTGTGCTAATCAATTAAATAGTAAATATTAAATTGTTTTGTTAATAGACTCTAACCGAGATTCCAAATCTAGGTGTGAGTTGTGACGAAGTATCCTTGAGCAAAGTGCAAGTATGTTTTTTATATGCTATAACAATTTTTAGTCAAATAATTAGTTATATCAATGTAAGTAACTTCTAACTTGATGTCATTTTGCATGTCAGGTACATGAATTTAACCATGAGGATCAAGAGACAATTTTGATGAAGTGCTTTGGTACTCAAAGTGTGCTTGATGCCTATAAGCATCTCAAAGAAAATTTCGATACTTTGAGAAGAGATCTAGGGAATAATGTTAAGAAAAATATGGAGTATGATTTGAAACTTATGAGAGAAGATCTAGGATCTTGGCTATTGGAGAAACAAAAAATAGTTACAAAGAAGATTGGACAACAAGGATTGTCTCTAAATGACATTCATCTAGGAGTTGAATAGCAATACTCATTTTTTTAATGATTCATTTAATTTGGATTGGAATACAACATTTCTTTTCTTACTCTTGTTTGTAGTTGTTGTTAGTATATAGTGCAATTGAAGCAATGCTTGAATTTTCTACATAGTGAATCTTACTTATTTAGTCAAAATTTATGGCTAAATATTCACATAAAAAAATTTCATTCTATGTTTTCATTATATAGTGAATGGAATGTTTTAAAAATTCCCATATGGTGAATTTCCATGGTCCAATTCTCTACATAGATAAATTTGTCTCTAAATAATGAAATTGTAAAGTTCTCATAATTGAGGACTCTCTATATAGTGATTGTTTTTCGCATATAGTGAATTTTTCTCCATATAGTGATTTTTTTTTCCATATAGTGAATTTCTCTCCATAAGGATTCTCCATAATATAGTGAATTTTTCTCATAAGGACTCTCTATATAGTGATTGATTTCCCTATATAGTGAATTTTTCTCCATATAGGAACATTGTCTTAAGAAATTCCTATATAGAGAATTTTTTTCCCTGTTAGAGAAATATTCTCGAGGTAAACTATATAGAGACACTCTCACTTTCTCTACTGTGGACTTTTACTAGATAAGTGTATTTCTATCTAGTAAATAATCTAGCAAATCCTTTTTTTTTACTATATAGAGATTGGTCAAAACTTCCTTGTGTGTGGACCAAGTTTTGTAACACCCCTCCTCTTTTTTGATTGATACATCCGGCTGTTTTTATTTTTATTAAATAAAAAAAAAAACATACCTTGTAATAAATTGATGAAAATCTTATTTCTCAACACTTTTCCAAGTGTCAAAAGACCATCACATGGATTGATTAAAATTTTATTTCTGAACACTTTTGCCCCCCATCTCAATATTTCAATACAGAGTTGTCTATTAACTGAAAGATCCCCACTTAAGAATATTGAAAGTTCCCAACGCAAGAGATTCAAACTTTGAAGAACATAAACTTGGGTGCCTAGATTTCACGAGACTAGGTAGCCACTGTATTCTTTCAGGAGACCAACGAATCTCACCCTTCTTTTCTGTTCGATCGAGCATCTGTATAACTACATCGCCACTCAGTTCCCTTTCTTGTCTATAAAAGCATGCAATTCCTCTTCAATATATCTCTATCTATAATCGCTCCAAGGTATGCCTTTTAGCTAGCTCATCATCATGCCCTGCTTCACGCTAAATATTAACATCGTTTTTGTTTCCAAATGGATTGCTGGCATTCGATTCTTTTAGCTCGTTCATCTCTTGATGCAAGCTAGACATTCGCCTCCTTTTTGCTCCCAAATGGATTGCTGGCATTTGATTCTTGTAGCTAGCTCATTTCCTGCTGAACGCTAGCGAATAGCATCGTTTTTGGTTTCAAAAGGAATGCATAAATGTATTTCTATCATGAGCTAGCAGAGGCGGAATCGCTAACAATTAACCACGATAAATGAATGCGTTTGATACTGCAACAAGATACAGACGAGTGTAACAAGATACAAAGTAGTAGCGATCTGCGCAGGATTGTACTAATACTTACTGGAAATTGTAGGAGAGAAGCTGGATATAGTGCACATGAGGAAGATCTTGAAGGTTTTGCAAGTAATAACAAGATACAAAGTAGCAGCGATCTGCGCAGGATTGTACTAATACTTACAGGAAATTGTAGGAGAGAAGCTTGATATAGTGCACATGAGGGAGATTTTGCAAGGTACAGTAACAAGATACAGATCTGCGAAGGAAATTGTAGGAGAGAAGCTTGAATATATAGTGCACATGAGGGAGATTTTGCAGGTTTTGCAATGGTGTTATCTAACAGAGTGCTTCAAATCCTTGTCAGTGGCAGGCAAGGTACTGAGCGAAGAGCTAGTGCGTGTGGCTCCGGAGATTGGACCACAAATTGGACTGGTTTGCTTTGCAGCTGTGCATACGGCGGTCTCCTTTGCAAAATCACAGCGTAAGTTGGCATGATCCTGCTTTCCGTCATCGTTGATTCGGTCACATTAATCGTTTTCGGATAGCATTTCAAACTAGAGCTGGAGCTATCGTCGAGGTCCATTGATTCAATCATCACCTTCTCAGACATCGATATCAGTATCTCATCACTTCCCAGTTCCCACAGCACGGCTCCTCCTTCGCTCTCCCCCGAGTACGGATCTTGCACCAGTCCCATCTCATGTACTGTATTGTTTTGATAGTTGCCTTTCGAAGTAGGACCATCGGGAGCTGCGTCTGGTCGTCCATCGAGCCTCGAGGGAATCATTCAATCGTGTACAAATGTAAGCACAGCCTGCACAGGACACAGCAGATTCATTTCTTTATTCATTATCATTAGAGTCCTACACCAGCTTCGTTCAAGTTCGGTCTGCTTCGGATGTACTAACAGAAGAGCAATCTTGTCTTGTCGAGGCGCACCAGCTCGGGAACAACTTCTGCAATCTTCTTTGCACTTCCGTCGCCTTTGGCCAATCCGCGACATCGTTTTGAATACATATTATATTCCAGCGGAAGCTTGAAGGTAAAGATTGCTTCTACTTTAACACATCTAGTCTAGCGGAGTGCCAACTGCTTTTGCATTTCTCTGCAAAACTTTTAGCTCTCTGATAATTTCTCAGAGCTTGACGCCCCTATGCATTCGACTTGATTTTTCATACAGCAGCGTTTGAATTGAAAATAGGCAGATCAATGAGCTTATGTGATGTGATGTGATGATTCTTCACAATTTATAACTGATCGGCAAAAGAAGCCGAAACGTTAACCGGGGTTCGAAACGAAGGAAATGTCGATGTGCATTCCTTTGCATAGGAGAGGGCGTCTTTTGCAAATTCTTGTAAGGTTTATATCTTCTATACGGACGTGTTTTCGATAAACAGCCGCTTTTGCAAGAACTAGAAATGGCTGGCTGTGATTTCTTCATGAGAAACCGGTCTGCGAAACATTTCGTCCATAGAGAAGGCAAATCTTCTTGCGTAATCTATGCCTCGTAAAAATTGTTGTAAACTTAAGGTCTTGAAAGTCACAGAATTTCGACCCAATGCATCGCCAGAAAGCCTATGCTATTCGTCTTACAAGTCTGTCATGTGATGCTAGAAGCACCCACCGGAAGATTAACAACACTGCACGCAGAAGTGCATGTCGTTTGCTCAATTCGTGTTGTATTTCTGTACCTTCCAGCGACTAAACTCTCTCGGACGGATAGAAGGGACTGAGGGATCGAGAGAGACAGAGGCAGAAACAGAGAGAACGCATAACATCAAGCAGCAGAGGTCCTTCCATTCAGCTCAAGCAAATGGATCAACGAAATGTACTGTCCATATCGTCCAAAGATACTGCTTCTTCTGAAGCAGATGCAGTCATGAGGTCAAAGGATCGTCCTTGCCATTCATGGTGCAGCCAGAATGAATCTGCATCTAACGGAGACCAAACAATGAACAATCCACTTACGGCCGATCAGATCCCAGCAGTCTCGGCTCCATGCAAACAACAAACGGACTCGGAAACGGTGCTCCGATCAGAAGAACACTTCCATATCTCAAAGTCATCGCAGGAGGCGAACGGCGATCCAACAACTGAACGTATTTCTGGAATTCCAGCTCGTGTATGGTGCTCTGTTCGAGCTGTTTTCAGTGAGAGGTGAGAATTTCTCTGCAATTCCAGCTCGCAAGATGCTTTTCACAGCTTGAATATAATACAAATCGACCATCGGAAAGAATTCTCTTGGCTGCCGCTCCTAATTTCTGTATTTGTGCTTGACAGGCACCGTAAGACAATGTTTATGGCTTATCAGACCATCGGTATGGTATACGGTGGGCTTGGGACAACTCCTTTGTACTTATATTCTACGATCTCTTTGACTTCTGTCACTGAGGATGACTACCTCGGTATCTTAAGCATCATCTTTTGGACTCTCACTCTCATCGGAGGCGTTAAGTATGTTCTTGTGGTATTGTATGCCGATAATCGTGGAGAAGGTGGCGTTCCTTTTACCTTCATCGATTGCTCCTCTTTTACGATTTCTCTCCCGTCTAATTCCGACGGAAATCACTGTTCTCGCAGCTTAAGAAGCTCAAATCGTGTTAGTTTCTGGTCTTCCTGTTGACAATCGTTATTTATTTTGTACATTCAAGGATTCGACGAAGCTTGCGCCCCCATGTGATAGTCGTGGATGCATCTTTGTAGGTGGTACGTTCGCGTTGTATTCTCAGCTTTGTCAGCACACAGGAATCGGTACACACATGTCTCAAACCAAGAGCTGTTCCAGCCTTCTGCCGAATTACACGAGTTCAAGGTTCCGTTATAGTTTGCTTCGACACAGGATCAGACCTTTCTTGGAAGGCAGCAAACACATCAGCATTTTTCTGTTCAGTATCACAATGTTGGCCACGTGCATGCTTATCGGAGATGGTATTTTGACTCCCGCAATCTCAGGTAGAACCAAACCATTAAGCAGCCGGATTTGATGCAGGAATTTACTGTCCGGACTCCGATTGCCTTCATAAATAACCGAGCTCATCATAATTTACGCAGTGCTTTCAGCAATCGAGGGTCTAAAGATCGCAGCTCCGTCGATCACCCAGAGTAAGCTATTCTTTCGGCTCTTTTCACCACGAGACGTAGAGAAACAAACATCACGTACCGAGAATCTTCCTGATGACGTTGCCGAACTCTTTTCTGCAGCGATGGTTGTTTCGATCTCAGCTTTTCTCCTGGTTGCTTTGTTTCTGCTACAACGATTCGGTACACACCATATTAGTTTCATCTTCTCGCCGATCATGGTAGCATGGCTAACTACGACTCCGGCGATCGGAGCATACAATATCGTTCGACATCACCCGTCTGTGTTCAAAGCGGTATCGCCCCATTACATCTTTATCTTTTTCTGTCGCCACGGAAAGGAGGGCTGGCTGGCACTGGCAGGAACCGTGCTCTGTATCACCGGTAAGGCACACTTGGAACTCCATTAGATGTTTGTGTTCCCAAGTTTTCCGCAATAGTTTCCCAGAGAGTAGTATCTTCTTGAAATTGACAAACAGAGGGATGAACATGAAGGTGCTGAGGCCATGTTCGCAGATCTGGGCCATTTCAACAGGCCATCGATGCAGGTATATATACCTCGGCTGCTGTGATTTGTTGAAGAAAGGTTCCGTTGGAATCTGTTACGTAACTGATTGCGTGATCTGGCATAACGGTTTCAGATCGGCTTTTTGCTTGGAGTTTTCCCATCCAACATGATCACTTATGCAGGGCTGACTGCATACCTCATAAAAAATCCTCAGAATCAGGACCAGGCATTCTACAAATTTACACCGCACACCGTGTTCTGGCCTATGTTCATCCTCTCTACTCTTGCAGCAATAGTAGCCAGCCAGGGACTCATCACGGCTTGCTTCTCTTTGATCAAGCAATGCGTGGCTTTAGATTACTTTCCAAGAGTCCAGTTAATTCACACATCACGAGAACACGAAGGACAAATCTATTCCCCTGAAGTAAACTTCTCATTGATGGTCCTTTGCACAGCAGTGGTGGTGGGATTCCGTAACGGGTCGACACTTGGAAATGCATACGGTAATGGGTCGTGCAATTTTAGACTCCATTTTCTATAGTGACGTATAGTATACAGTTCGGTGATAACAGGCAGTACTGCTTATGATGATGATAATATGCTAATGCTTTGAGAAATGTCTTTAGGGGTAGCTGTAATCCTCGTCATGCTCATCACAACATTTCTCGTGACGCTTGTCATGTTGCTCGTATGGGGTACGAGACCACACCTGGCCCTGGCGTTTTTCTGCTTCTTCACGTTCATCGAAGCGTGCTATCTTTCAGCGGTGCTGAGCAAGGTTCCGAAAGGAGGCTGGCTACCATTCCTGGTGTCATTTCTCCTAGCTATCATGGTACTGAGCTGGGTGCATGGGAGGGCGAAGAAGAGCCAGCACGAGGGTGCAAACAGCACAAACCTTGAAGAACTCAAGGGGATACTGGAAAACCAGGGAGTGAAGAGGGTGGCAGGGGTATGTTTTGTGTACAGTGCCTTAGAGGAAGGGGCACCCCCTTTTTTGAAGCATTATCTGAAGACTGTGGGATCATTGCACAGAGTAGCAGTGCTGACCAAGGTGCAATATGCAGGGAAACCCAGGGTAACAAAAGGGGAGAGATTCATATTCAAGAAAGGGGGCTACAAGGGCCTTTATAGATGCAAGGTACTCTATGGGTATGCAGAACCCATAAGGGAATGGACAGATCTCATGGGTATGCTTCTCGAGCATCTTGAGACCTACATTCGAGACATTAAGGCACCAGGAATTCTTGATGAGTGCCTTGTAGGGGAGGAGGAGAAGCAAGAGGAGGAGGAGGAGGAGCTGGCTCAGATTCAAAGAGCCAAACAAGAGGGTGCTGTTTTTATGGTGGGCAGAGCCAAGCTTAAGGCCAAGGCTGGCACGGGGTGGATCCAACAATTGCTCCTCGACAACGTCTATGGTGCCTTGCACCGCAACTGCACCCCGTCCGTCTCTTTTCTTCACATCCCCCCCTCCAGACTACTAGAAATTGGGATGATCTATGAAGTCTAGATGGGGGTGACATACTTATGAACCTCTAATTATTAGCACTCTCACCAAACAACTAATTATACTTTCTAGGTAGAACATGATTCTGTTAAGAAGCATTCCAAACTCTAAATCATGTATCGAAGCAATGTCGCTCTTTGCCCCTTCCAAGATCTTGCTATGCCTATAGCTCCATAATGCATAGCTTGTTATCACTCCATAGACGACAATGTGTTGAGTTCAACCCATGAACACCTTCATACTTGGCACAAAAGGTGGATGCTTTTTCAATGAACTACCCTTCTAGAAGAATGTTAGATATGCTTAACTTTTATAAAAAGTAGTGTGAATGCTACTTTAAGCAAGATTCTTGTAAATAACATTTTCACAATCAAGAGCAACTTGTATAAGCATGGAAAAGTTATCTTAAGCTAGAAATAATTATTGTTGAGATTGTTCACAATGTGCACATGCAAGTATCTTGCCCCAACCGAACATGTAAGTGTAGACTAATGTTTTTTCCTTAGGTGAATGTTAGAAACTTACTAGGTGCTCAGTTGGGTTTGGGGCAAAGAGCTCATGTAAATTTTGTTGGGAGATTTATGTTGATCTTTAAAAATAGCCACACTTTAACAACCTCTACCTTTTTCTTGAGAAATCCAAATTGCTCATTTAGCATATCAAAATCAAATGGCAAGACATGATTTATATATTAATCATGGTTTTTGCACCATTTAGTAAAGTTGCATTTTATGAAGTTAAAGTTGATTTTCTCCAGGGTCGGGATGATAGGCTATCCCACTTAGGTGCTTCTTTTTCATGCCTTTTTCAAGGGGCACATCTCTGAAAGAAAAATATTGTGGACATATTGATTATGACACAATGGATATCTACAGAGATGGGATTACGTTCTTAAGATAGACATAACAAAGCTATCTATGTTAAGCTTACTAACATAACTTGACAATAGATGGGTAGGGTCATCACACAATTATCTATATGTGCTACCTTAAAAAATAAGAATTTACAAACTCAGGGGAATCACTATGTGTAAACCTTATTTCATGTTAGTTCCAAGCCTAATTTTATAGTCTCTTATTTCTAAATATTGTATGATGAAAGCACACCCTTTTTCTAAACAATTATGTAATTGAATCTTCAATATATTTTTAATGATAGTACCCCTTAGTATTTTGCTTAAAAATTTGATTAAAAATTAATATTTGGTTAAACACATGTGATAGTCATATTTTTCTATGTGACACCTCGAGTTTATAGCCCAGGATGTCAACTAAGGAGTATAATGAAGCATAATTAGACAATTTATACAAAACTTACTAACATGATTTTAGAAAAACGTTAAAGGTTTACAAAGGATTATGTTAGATACCTATGTAAGATAAGGGTATCTATAGTCTATTGGAAGAAGATCATGGAAGAAACTTAGCCTTCCTTGACAGTGGGCATGAGTTGATAGTTGGTTCAGCCATGTCTTTCTTCTGTGGCTTTGGGTGTATGTTTAATAAACCTTTAATAATTTGCAATAATTTTGGTAAATGTGGGCTTAATGAGTGCATAGTCCTTTTGCTATTAGGGAATTTATTTCGGGAAAACACACTTAGTTATCTCCACTTACATCATTGAGATTATATGGATTTGTTAATGAATAGATTTTTGCTTATCTTGCCCATGCTATTAAGATCTTATGGGCACAATAGGAGATATAGTCATGTATCCCATAAATGCTATAAAGAAATAAGATCTTGCAACCCCAATGCATGAGTCTAATAAAGAAAATAAAATGTATCTCTAATCTATTTTTCGAGGGTCAGTTTTGTAAATTTAGTGATTTTTTAAAATAAAGCTGCTATGAAATGCATGGATTTGGTGAAGAGACCATACTTTAGAAAAAGTCAAAGTGCTTCCAAACACTAAAGAGATTTACTATCCACATCATGACTTTTTCCTCAAGCTATGACTTGGGCAATTACTATCCTTTGCTGATAAGAGTAAGACAGCCGACATCTTGCCATCCATACATGCAAAATTATATGCATAATCTTTATGGTCAATAACACACATAACTATAGTATATGCATCTATATGACACAAAAATGCTATAGTATATATATGGAATATTTTTTTGCTATGTTTATTGCAAGTCATTTTGTTTTAATTATCAAAATGTAATCCTCCTTTTCAATTCTTTTGTACTCTCATGGATATAGACCTTAAGAAATTTCAAAATAATTGCATCTCTCATGTACATCCCTTTTACTTTTACACGCATGGGTATGCATTGTTCACCCCAAGTTAAAGCGAGTGACTAACATGGGAAATTGAGTAACTAGGCACTGTGAGCTAGGAAACCAAGTGGTGACTCACCAAGCAGAAAGAATGAACAGGTGGTCACCATGTAGGTAGGTATACCATAGTGACAGTGGTTAGCAACAAACTATGGGTACATTTTAGAAAGGCAATTAAGTGTGAATTCTTCCTTAGGATTACTTAACTAGAGAACCCGAGATTGAATGGGTTCGAGCAATTTGAGTCTAAGTATTTAGGAACATAGAACTAGGGTATTGAGTCAATGTTGCTAAGAGAGATAGGCTAGTGGCTTGAGTTGAGGCAAGTGAGAGTGAGTATTGCACCATGTTGCGTGAGCATGACTCTGTAGCTACAACTATTTGTAATGGAATTTGGGCCCCTTTTCATGGTAATGTAGGTTGGTTTCTTTTGATCCTCCTCTCCTCGTATATGCTTAGTCACTCCTTCCTCCATCTGCCCATGATTCTATCCATGCTTGTATTGAACCTTATACAGTGATTTTCCCATAGCCAAGGACTAAGTAGCACTATTAGGATGTTGAGTACCCAACATCCTAAGGAGTTTAAGAGATGGAATCTTCACAATGCAAGGACCACACACCATGCACTCAACAAGCACCAAGTTGACATGGGTTGGGGTGAGGGAAAATCTACATCAACATTTGGAAATCTTGCTAGGCATCAATACAAGAGCGAGTGGAAAGATTGAGTGGAATGAGCAGTAGGAGCCATTAGGAACAAGTGCACAATCATTGAGAGGGATAGCTCATGCTGATGAGAAGCGAGCTATGGACACTGCTTGGAATACCTTATTACAAACAAGCAATTGTAGTGTCAAAAGATGACCAAGTGTGGCTTCTCAAGATCTTTGCACTAGCAGGTGTCTCAATGGAGGATTGTAGGTCACATGATCTATATATAGAGTACTTGAAGCCTTGAAAAGTGTTGGAGACAATGCCAATGGTATGTGGCTAGTTGAGAAAAGTGACAATGATGTGGTGAGAGAAATTGGAAGATCCACGTTGACCTAAGAGCTAAAATGAATTCAGAGAAAGGGATGGATTACTGACAATAAAGAATGACCTCAAGATGGTTGTCTGCAGCTCTAAGCATTCTTATATTTCAATGTGCAAGAAGAATGGGAACCTCCAAGTTTGTGTGGATTAAAGGAAGCTTAATGCATAGACACTGCTTGATCCCTTTTCAATCCGTTTCACTGATGGGACATCACTTGACCAAGTTATAGGATACGAGATATATGCGTTTATGGATGGCTATAGTCGGTACAGTCATATTTATTTGGCACTTGAGGATTAGTAGAATACTACATTTATCATATAATGGGGTGTGTATGCCTACAAGGTTATGCAATTTCTTCATTGCTATTTACTTGGATGAATAAAATGTGTTTACTTAGTAGTTTCCATGTTTTTTGCTTGCCTTGAAAAAGTTTTTGATCGGTGTAGGTAGGAAAGAATCTCCTTAAACCCAGCCAAGTGTATTTTCTATGTGTATATTGGTGTATTGCTTGGTCATATAATTTCCAAAGCAAGCATTGGATCCAAGAAATATTTGAGCAATCGAGAGAATGCATGAACCCAAGATTTAACATAACTCAGATTGTTTGTTGGATTCATCAATTTCTATAGGAATTTTGTGAAAGATTTTGTTAAAGTTGTAGCTCCTCCTTATGAGATGACTAAAATGGCTACTAGGTTCCAATGGACCAGGAGTTTTCTGTAGTATTTCATGAACTCAAGAAATAAGAAACTGAGACAAGATGGCATGTTGTTCTCCATGCCCATGAGGATGCTTTAGGTTATGCTATTGGGATTATTTTGGCACAACCAAATGGCAAGTTGGACTACCTCGTCTATTATTCCAGTTGGTTGATAATGCCATTGAAGTGAAATTATAGCACTAGGCAGCCCTTGCAATGGTTTGTAGACTCTAGAAATTTAGGCTTTATTTGCTTGGTAACCCGTTTGCCTTCTATGTAGATGACCAAGATTTACTATATCTAATCAAACAAGATAGTCATTCAAGGATGACTACTATGAGAATGCAATGTCAAGATCATTCCCATCACACAAGTACAAACTTCTTGTCACAATTGTGTGCCCTAGATCAAAACTAGGGAGTTTGAACTGAGCTCTTGGATGCACAATTGTTTGCTATGGATTTTTCAAAACCCAAGTATGATGAAATGCTTTAGTACTTTTTGCAAGGACATTTCTTAAGCACATGCCCCAAGGCAAGCTAAGCAATTGTCTTTGAAATCATAGAAAGTATAGTTTTATCAAAGGCTAGTTATATCACCAAGGAGTTTTATCGGAGGCTAGATGTATCACCAAGTAGTAGATGGAGTTCTACAATGTTGAGTTCTATCACATGAACAAGAAATGGTGCTTGATGAGGTGCATACTGGGCCTGTCAAATGACACTTTAGTGGTGAGATAATAGTTCAAAAAGTTTTACAAGACGACTTACAATAGAATACTTTTTTCAAGGATTCACATGCTCAGTGCATGGGTTGGGATGTTTGTTAAAGAACAGGATGGTTGTTCTACCATTGCACAATATGCCACTTCAACCGATCCAACCATGGGAAGCATTTTAGATATGGGTCTTGGAATACATTGGTCCCTTCAAGAATGTAGCTAAGTTCACAAAAAACAAGTACATCATCGTCGCCACTGATTATTCTACCAAGTGGATAGAGGCTAAGGCTCTACGTGATAACTCAAATTCTAATAGAATAGATAACATGTATGGCCATTTTTTTGACAATATCAATGAACAATGAACACACGCTATGAATGAAGTGATTCAATCTTTAACAACCAAGTTCATGGTGATGCGTCGAGTTGCTACAACTTACTATACTCAGTGCAATTGTTAAGCGAAGTTCCTTATTAAAATTACGAAGTCTATCCTCACTAAAACAATGAGCATTTATTGGTGGGATTGGCACATTAAGTTGCATGTGCATCTAGGCCTATTGGGCAGCATACAAAAAAACCACAAATCTAGCTCCTTTCAAAATTTCATTTGTTTTGAAAGGCATAGTACGTTTGGAACTCCTTGTCTTGAGTCTCCGAGAGTGGCAACAATCCAGCACCAACTTGGGAAACTCAAGGCAATCAAGAAATGATTACAATAGCTTGTTGAGCTAGATGAGCTATGCACTTGAGCAACCTATTCACAATAGGTGATTCAAAGGTGAAGAAAACCTTGTCATGATTAGCACATCATGCAAAAGAATCTTAATAAATGTATGCTTGTCTTGTTGTACAAAGCTAAGTCAGATCCTCTAAAGCAAAATATCAATCTTGGATGGACTCTCTTTTTCTCTTTTCCCCCTCCCTTTTTCCCTCTCTTTTCTTCTTTTCCCCTCTCTTTTTTCCTTCTCTTTTCCCCTCTTCCCTCCTCTTCTTTTTCCCTCTCTTTTCCCCTCTCTTTCATCCTCATTTCTCTCTTTTCATAAGCATATGCTCATGCATAAGCATAAGCATATGCTTTCTCTCTTTTTCTGCTCTTTTCTTATTTTCCACTCTATTTTTTATTCTCTCTTCCTCTCTTTCAATCTCTTTCATATGCTTATGCTTATGCATGAGCTCATAAGCATATGCTCATATGCTTATGTATGAGCATATGCTAAAGTATATGCTCTTTTCTTGCTTTTTTCATAAGCATATGCTAAAGTATATGCTTATGCTTATGCATGAGCATGTGACACATGCTCATGAATAAGCATAAGCATATGCTTTCTCTCCTTTCCCCTCTATTTTTTCCTCTCTTTTCTTATTTTGTGCTCTCTTTTTTCCACTCTTTTCTTATTTTCCCCTCTCTTTTTTCCTTCTCTTTTCGGGTACATTTTATTAATGAAAAAATTTACAGATAAGGGATTTTAAATATAGGCCTTGAACGCACGTGATATAGAGGGTTTATACATAGTGACCCCCCCGAGGTTGTAGTAACTGCTTCAGCCCAATAATAATCTGGCAGGTTTTTTTTATTGAGCATGGCACGAGATACCTCTCCAATATGCATGTTTTTCCTTTCTGCAGGTCCATTTTGCTGTGGGGTATGACTGCATGAATATTGCTGCTTTATGCCATGCTCTTGCAAGAAACTTGCAAACTCATTTGAGAGGTACTCTCCCCCTCCATCTGACCTTAGGCATTTTATTTGCAGGCCTGTTTCTTTTTTAACCATAGCTTTAAAACCTTTGAAATGCCCAAATACTTCACTTTTCTTTTTCATAAAGTACACCCAAACTTTTCTGCTGTAGTCATCAATAAAAGTGACAAAATAATGACAGCCTCCAATAGATGCAGCTTTAGTAGTCCACACATCAGAGTGGATTAATTCCAATGGCTTCTTACTCTCTTGAATATGTCTAGGAAATGGTTTTCTTGCCTATTTTCCAAATTAACATGTTTCACATACCGTATGCATTTCTCCAACCTTGAACTTAAGCAATCCTGCAACAATATTTTGGGCCTACATTAATTTAAGTCACTTTACATTAACATGACCAATGCGTTTATGCCAAATATCAACATCTGCAACTACAACGGTCCCATGTGCAAACATTGTTGCACTCAATTCAGGCATGTTTGCATCCAATGTAAACATCCTGCCCTTCTTCTTCGCTTTTTCTATCAAGCGACCTTTATTTTTCATATCCTCAACAAAGCATCCATGAGGATTAAATCTGACCTGCAAGCCTTGCTCAACCATTTGACCAATAGAAACCAGGTTCTTGGTGATATTCGGGACATGAAATACATCAGATAGGTATTTCTTTTTCCCATCTTTCATAGACAAAGGAATTTGACCAATTTGCACAATAGGATGTGCAGTATCATCACCAGTGTCCACAAATCCTGGTCTTTCTATTTTCCTTGCATCCTGCATCCATTCTACATGACCTGTCACCTGAGTCAACATACCACACATCATTGATTTCTTATGCACTTGTCACAGAATTGGTCATGTGCTGAACCATAAACAGATGCTCATTTCTGTCATCACCCTATCTACTAGAGGATGCATAATTGCCTTGCTGCAATTTTCTAGTCATGATGTCATTCTACTTTTTATAGCAGTCTTTAGCCATATGACCCATTTTACCACAGTAGTAGCATTCAACATTGTTGTTTGCATTTTGGCCTCTTTGCCATCCACTACGACCTCTTTGGCTCCCCTTGCCTCTAACGTTACCACGTCCTCCTCCATAGGACTAGTTTTCTTGAATTTGCTACATATTCTGATTTCTGTCACGGCCTTCAGATCGGCCTCCTCTACCTCTGCCTCTACCTCTTCCAGCATTTGAGTAGAAGACAGTTTCTTTTGAAGTTCCTCCTGAAGAAGATGCACCACCATTTCTCTGCTCTTTAGAAATTAGAAGAGCAATCAACTCCTCAAAATCAGGAAAATTCTCACGGACGGCAATGGATGTCTGGAACTATGCATAATCCTTCCCTAGGCCATTCAAGGTAACAGAAACTAAATCATCATCTTCCATTGGCGACCCAATGGAAGCAAGTGCATCTGCAGTCTTCTTCACCTTCATGTGGTAGTCATTGATGCTCATATTTTCTCTCTACATATTATGCAACTCCTGCTTGAGCTACATTTTCCTAGCTTGCGTATTTGTGCTATACATTTTTGCCAAAGTATCCCATGCCTCCTTCGGCGTGCTTGCATCCTGAATATGCACAATCATGGAATCTAAAATACTGATAGACAGCCAGTACATAACTTTTCTAGCTCTCTCATGCTAGCCTTTAAATGCCTGCATTTCCTGTTGATTGGGAACATTAGGAAGAACTAGTTCTTCTTCATTTCCTGTAATGAACTCCCAATAGCCTTTTCCCATAAGGAAATTCGTCATTTTAAACTTCCATGCTTGGAAGTTGTTCTTGTCAAGCTTTTCAGTGACAATCTATGAAAGAGAGTCAGACGCCATTACAGAACACTGCAAAATATTCTGTCACTGTAAAAAACACAACTTTTGCCTCACAAGGGCAAATCTGCAAAAATGACGAAAGTGGTATTTGACCACACAGTCACTTCCTAGTGATGATTTTGCATCAACTGGCAATAAGAATGAATCTGTCACTCACAATATCTCTGTGCATAGGCATACGATGCAATTTCTGCGGCAACTTTTCACCAACCTGCCGAACAATGGTCGCATAGCAAAAATCGGGCGCTTTTTTGAGTGCCTGCGGAAAACTTTCGCCTCCAAAACGGGCCCCGAAATGGCCTCGAATCAAAAAAATAATGTCCTCTCGCCACACTACGAAGGGCGTCCCAATCTGAGACAATGCACTCTTGGGAAGTAGCAAGCTAAGGGTGTCCACTTTTTGTTCACTCCCCAATCCTTAGGAGGTAGAAAAACAAGCTTTTTAGCACACAAAAATGCAAATCTCACGTACTTCCCTATGGATCTAGTCTTTGAAGTCTTCAGACACAACATCACACATGCTATTGTGCACACAATGGTATAGTCTGATCGAAAATTCGATGCACACACAAAAAATTTCTTTGTGTCACACGGCATGGTTCCAGGGCGGTCACACCTTTGTCACGAACAGAGAGTGTCATATTAAATTCTAAATTTCTCACTCATTTTAGATTAAATGTTATTGAAACTTTGTAGGTGGTCTCTTTACATTATGTAGAGCTTAACTTGATTTATTGGTAAATTTTATTTGAATGATTTATCTAATTATAAATAATTATTTATAATAAATAAAGTCATAAAATACATGCATTTTAGTAGCACACCACATTTTTTAAGTATTTTGAATAACTAAGCAAATCCAATTTGGTGGAAGGTTACTAGGCACATAAGGGTGTGTGGTTCAATCATCAAATCCCAAATCCAATGGTTAGATTTAGGAAGATTGAAATTTTATTTTTACTTTTACTCCTTAGAGGATCAACAAAGAATATTAAAAATAAATCTAGTAATTCTGAAACATGACTAAACATGTCAAAAATGTCAATATTTTTAGTCCTCCGCATGGTGAATAAGAGGAAAAAATTTTGGTTAAATTTGAGTAAGGGAAACGTACAATATGGCCTCCAAGAGTGAAATCTCCCTTTTGTGGGGGAAAAAGGGCCACCCAAGCCTAATACCAAGATAAGGTAGGCTTGGTATTAAGCTTGGTGAGGTAGGCTAGGAGCATCACCGACCCTAGTGGCAAGCCATTGGAGTGTGCATCCTACCCATGTGGAAGGCTGAGTCATCTATTTTTGCCTTGCAACCATGCCACGTTGTTAGACCGCATGATGGTGCCATGTCATCAACGAGATGTGACATCACTCCTTGCCATGCCACCTTGGATTGCCACACGTGCTACCACATCAGCCACATGTGCCACCTCATCATTCCACATCATAGGGACTCTTGGAGCCATGTCATTAAACCTTGCCACCTTGGCATACCTCGTCAACATTGCCACATCACCAATCCCTCCACCTCAATTTGCCATGTCAATCTACCACCTCATGAATGCCAACTCATCATGCCACATCACATTTCCATGTCATGGAAGAGACTCATATATCCCACACCATATTGCCACATCATCACCATGCATGGTGCCACATCAGCCACATGTATACACATCATGATGATGGTGAGCCACATCATCAACATGCATGGTAAGTTATACATGCATGTGATTTCAGTGCGTGAGGCATAGAATACCTCGATCGAGGTTTATGACCACGATGTGCATGAGGTAAGAATACCTCGATCGAGGTTTATGACCGCGATGTGCGGCAGGCATAGAATACCTCGATCGAGGTTTATGACCGAGGCATAGAATACCTCGATCAAGGTATATGACCAGAGGCATAGAATACCTCGATCGAGGTATATGACCACGGTGTGCATACAATACCTCGATCGAGGTTTTTGACCAAAGCATAGAATACCTCGATCGAGGTTTATGACCACGATCGAGGTATTTGGAGTAACCAAAAAAATTAGTTTCAAAACAAAATCCAACGTAATTTAGTAGCCAATTATTTTCAATCTTAGCACCTTTTCCACCAATAATAATCAAGAGCAATCTAGTGGATGAGTTGAGGCTCTCTATAAGACACCACATTTTGGTTTGTTTCACCCATTCTTAGCCATTCTTGCCTCCCCATCACTTTGTCACACCTTCCATCCTACTTTCATTGAGAATGGGTTCTCAAAGCCGTAGAGCTAATAGACGTGAAAGATGTAGGAAACCCCCCCCAAATCTCATTC
Organism: Dipteris shenzhenensis; assembly: GCF_047967505.1. Classification (NCBI taxonomy): domain Eukaryota; kingdom Viridiplantae; phylum Streptophyta; class Polypodiopsida; order Gleicheniales; family Dipteridaceae; genus Dipteris; species Dipteris shenzhenensis. The sequence goes on along the minus strand of NC_141617.1, from coordinate 35,951,805 downwards.
ACGAGGAGCGCAAGTGGAAGGCTCGTGAGTGCAAGAGAGCCTCTAGAGCTAGAGCCCGCGCTACCACCACCGATCCACCTCCACCTCTACATCCCACCTCCACCTCCACCCCCACCCCCACCTCCATTGTCCCCCCCTCCACATCCTCATCTGCTCCCCTACCTCCAGCCTCCGCCCTTCCCCTAGCCACCTACATTTTGCCCTCCACCTCTACCTCTTCCCCCTCCACCCTCCCCTGTCCCCCTCCCCCTCCCCCTCCCCCACTTCCTCTTGGTGCCTCCCTTCCCCCCTCCACGCTACCATCTCCCATTGATCCCCTTGCCCCACCTTGCAGCAGCAGTGTTGCGCTTCAGGACGTGACTTGCCGAAGTCCACTATCCGTCGTCGTACTAGCAAGATCGTGCAGTCTTTTTTTAGTGACCTCACCCCAGCTTCGCAGTCTGCTCTTCTCACGTCCCTGATTGATCACCCTGACTTGGTAGAGTGTAGGAGGCTTGCTGGTCTTGGTGCACGTAGAGATAGGGTTGTATGTAGCGAGGTACTTAGTAGTGTTCGACGTTCCTATGCTTCTATTAAGCATAGGAACTCCAGTGATGCCTTGGCAACATGTCGTGGTATTGTGGCTGCCATTAGTAGACCTCATATGATAGGCCATGTGCGTACCGCTTCACGTCTTCTTCAGATTGCACCGTGCACATTGCGAGCAGGCATGATTAGGAGACAGAGTCTAGAGGATAGTCAAACTGATGCTCTTTCGGCTTCGAGTGGTCGTGCACCTCGCAGTGATCGATTGTTGGATGATTCCACTACTTCCTTCATACAACAGTTTTGGGAGGAGCATTGCAGAGCATCCCCGGTGTTCAAGAAGGCATTGCGGAAGAGGGTGTCATGCGGTGTGTACATTGAGCTTGGTGCATGTTTTTTGGAGTGTACCTAGACTGAGTTGTACACTCAGTTTGTAGAGGCGCACCCGGAGTTCAGGATTGGGCAGAGGTCATTTGAGCGATGCAGGCCATGGTTTGTGTGATGCTCTCAAGAGCGTGACACATGCTGTTGTCACTACCATGTGGATTTTGGATGGATGTATGATGTATTCCATTCCCTTGATGGTCATAGGAGAGTGATGCATGATAGTTTCTTGAGGGATCATGGTGTCACATGGCAGCGGCGCTGGATCTGGTCAGACGGCTGTGGTGGTCAGTTCAAATCTGCTAGACAGTTTTATTGGTTCTGTAGATGGCACCGTGAGACAGGCATTCCGATCACATGGAGCTACTTTGAGACAGGGCACGGCAAGGGAGAGCACGATGGTGCAGGTGCTTGCGTGAAGCGTGCTTTGCGTCGATACTAGTTGCGTTACAGTGCCGATCGCTTCAAGGATGCACATGATGTGGTGCGGTGGTGCAGCCAGCACTTATCCACTAGTGCTATGTCCTCCTTTCAGTCGCGTGACGATAGGAGTCTCGATCCTTTTGATTTTTTTTCAGTGTCTGGCACTCTTGATTTCCATTCCATCAGGAGCATAGGTGAGTCTCACCCCGCGATCTTTTATCGATGGTTTGCATGTTTTTGCTCTGCATGCATTGATGATGATTGGGGAGGGTGCTCCATGATACCATGGGCCGATCCATGGGCACGGCGAGTGCTTTCTCCCTTCCAGCCTTGGGAGGAGGTACATGATGATCAGATGATCAGGATGCGGGATTCAGTTTCTCTAGAGATTATGACCAGCTTACAGATATTTTGTGTATTGGTGATATCTTTGCGGTCATTGCTTCGGAGGGCAATGAGGAGGGTGTGGATTATTACTTGTTGCGATGCTCTATGATGAAGAGCGTGCTGAATGAGGATATAGTGGATGGGCATGGGATGCACTTCAATGCTCATAGCATGATCGTAGGTGGCCACTATTTTCAGCAGATACAGAGGCGTGGTCGCTATATTGAGTTCCAGGAGTACATGGCGAATCAGGAGGAATACATGTATTCTCATCTTGTTGTTGCGATCAAGATTACTTTGAGTCGTGTTCGCACTCGCAAGGCGACATCCACTCCACGATGGCGCCTTGCAGTGGAGGATCACGAGAGCATACTTGCAACTATTGGCATGAGAGCCGATCCTGAGGAGTAGCACATTACATATCATAGTTTTGGGATCATCAGTTGATCAGATAGATTTTTTTTGGGTATCACTAGTTGATTACATATTTTTGTATTCGATATGTATAGGCTCACTGTGTGACTGTACGGATGTAATTTTCATGGACTCATATTTTGTATTTCACTATGATGGTTTTATACGCGTTCATACAGATCATTGTATTAGATTCTATTTTATACACGATGTCCATTGTCTTCTCAATGGGATTTGTTGTTTTTGTAAAACAAAATATCGTTTATTAGTAGTAATGTTGTAATTGTGTTTTGTGCTTTAGGACATTTTAAAAATGTGACTAAGAAAATTCGTGCACGTACTAACCAAATATGCATGTGGACTTATTTATTGGGGATGAAACTTCGCACGACTCTTAGGCTACCCTAGACCTACATCCATGCAAGATTTGGTCTCCAACTGATTTGGTATGTGCCACGTAGAAGGTATAATGCGTACATTTTTGCAAGCACTCCCTACTAGTGACTACGTATGAAAAATGGCACACGTACTAACCAAATATGCATGTGGACTTATCTGTTGGGGACGAAACTTTGCACAGCTCTTAGGCTATCGTAGACCTACATCCACGCAAGATTTGGTCTCCAATTTACTTGGTATGTGCCATGTGGAAGGTATAATGCGTACATTTTTACAATCCCTACTAGTGACCACGCATGAAAAATGGCGTACGTACTAACCAAATACGCACGTGGACTTATCTGTTGGGGATGAAACTTTGCATAGCTCTTAGGCTACCCTAGACGTACATCCATGCAAGATTTGGTCTCCAACTCATTTGGTATGTGCCACGTGGAAGGTATAATGCGTACATTTTTACAATCCCTACTAGTGACTACGTATGAAAAATGGTGCACATACTAACCAAATACGCACGTGGACTTATCTGTTGGGGATGAAACTTTGCACGGCTCTTAGGCTACCCTAGACGTACATCCACACAAGTTTTGGTCTCCAAATGATTTGGTATGTGCCACGTGGAAGGTATAATGCGTACATTTTTACAATCCTACTAGTGACTACATATGAAAAATGGCGCACGTACTAACCAAATATGCATGTGGACTTATCTGTTGGGGATGAAACTTCCCACGGCTCTTAGGCTACCCTAGACCTACATCCACGCAAGATTTGGTCTCCAAATGATTTGGTATGTGCCACATGGAAGGTATAATGCGTACATTTTTGCAAGCACTCCCTACTAAAGACTACATATCAAAAATGGCGCACGTACTAACCAAATATGCACGTGGACTTATCTATTGGGGATGAAACTTCGCAGGGCTCTTAGGCTACCCTAGACCTACATCCACATAAGATTTGGTCTCCAACTGATATGGTATGTGCCACGTGGAAGGTATAATGCATACATTTTTACATTCCTACTAGTGACTACGCATGAAAAATGGTGCACGTACTAACCAAATACGCATGTGGACTTATCTGTTGGGGACGAAACTTTGCACGACTCTTAGGCTACCCTAGACGTACATCCACGCAAGTTTTGGTCTCCAACTGATTTGGTATGTGCCACGTGGAAGGTATAATGCGTACATTTTTACAATCCCTACTAGTCACTACGCATGAAAAATGACTCACGTACTAACCAAATACGCACGTGGACTTATCTGTTGGGGATGAAACTTTGCACGGCTCTTAGGCTATGCTAGACGTACATCCACCCAAGATTTGGTCTCCAACTGATTTGGTATGTGCCACGTGGAAGGTATAATGCACACATTTTTACAATCCCTACAAGTGACTATGCATGAAAAATGGTGCACGTACTAACCAAATATGCACATGGACTTATCTGTTGGGGATAAAACTTCAAACGGCTCTTAGGCTACCCTAGACCTAGATCCATGCAAGATTTGGTCTCCAACTGATTTGGTATGTGCCACGTGGAAGTTATAATGCGTACATTTTTTACATTCCTACTAGTGACTACGTATGAAAAATGGCACACGTACTAATCAAATATGCACGTGGACTTATCTGTTGGGGATGAAACTTTGCACGGCTCTTAGGTTACCCTAGACGTACATCCACGCAAGATTTTGTCTCCAATTGATTTGGTATGTGCCACGTGGAAGGTATAATGCGTACATTTTTACATTCCTTCTAGTGACTACGCATGAAAAATGGTGCACGTACTAACCAAATACGCACGTGGACTTATTTGTTGGGGATGAAACTTCGCATGGCTCTTAGTCTACCCTAGACCTACATCCATGCAAGATTTGGTCTCCAACTGATTTGGTATGTGCCACGTGCAAGATATAAAGACAACTTCTACATACGACTTCTACATGTAGAAAGAGAATGCGTTACAACTTCTACATACGACTTCTACATGTAGAAAGAGAATGTGTTACAACTTCTACATATGACTTCTACATGTAGAAAGAGAATGTGTTACAACTTCTACATAATATAGAGAGAGAATGTGTTACAATTCCTACATGTAGAGAGAGAAGATCTCCAACTTGTATAAATGCCCCATAATGGAATGAAGCCCACACTCTTTGGGGCATTGTGTTGAGTTCTACTTTGGTATTCCAAGCAATTGTATCAAGTGTCCATGCTTCCTTGCAACCCCTCCTCCCCTCTCCTCCAACCTTGCAACCCATCCTCTCCCTCTCCTCCTCCCTCCTCCTCCTCCCTCTTCCTCCTCCTCCTCCCTCCTCCTCTCCTCCTGCCTTCTCCTCCTCCCTTCTCCTCCTCCTCCTCCTCCCTCCTCCTCCTCCTCCTCCTCGTCCCTCCTCCTCCTCCTCCTCCTCCTCCTCCCTCCTCTCTCTTCTTTCCTCCATGCTCTTACACCTTCTTCCTCTCCCACTCCTATGCTCCCCCTAAACCCTTAGTTCCTCAACCCTTAATCTCCATGATCTACGAGGGAGACGAGTTCTCCACCATGTACTCTACTCTAACCCTGGAACCTCCTTCTAAACCTTGGAACTCCTTCTAATCCTGGAACCTCCTTCTAAACCTTGGAACTCCTTCTAACCCTAGAACATCCTTCTAAACCTTGGAGCCTCCTTCTAAAGCTTGGAATCTCCTTCTAACCCTGAAACCTCTTCTAAACTCTGGAAGCTCCTTCTAAACCTTGGAACCTCCTTCTAACTCTGGAACCTCCTAATAAACCTTAAAGTCCTCCTAAACCCTACAACCCCCAATGAAGGTGAAAGCCTTCATTACCTTTACCATGATGATACATGTCCCTTTTACACATGCATGCACTATGTTTGCTCACCACACTTAAGCCTACATCTCTCACCAGAACACGACTCGAGGTCCTAAGCTACACGTATAGTACAAGCGACAACCCTAATATATCTATAGGTGACAAAAAGCCTCAAAACCCTGCATACTGAGAATACCTTGCTCTGCCTATGAAAGCCATAGGAAAGAGCCAACATTTGGCACCACTGTCGAGGAGACTAGCATCTCAAGTAACGAGTAAACATATGCAGGTATGTGTAAAAAACAAACTACTTCAAACTTTCATGAACATAACACTCAAGGGCAAGGAGAGTAATTTTTTTTTTCCATTTCTAGCCAAACATATCAACCCCAAGCATCAACCTTGGGTTACTACCTTAAGAAATTTTCTTTATTTCTTAAAAAGAAGCCACTTGATAAACAATCACAACAAGACAAAGCACCCACAGACGTGTTTATTGAACTAAAAGAAAAACTTACGGGCACGTCTATTTGTGCATCTATTTGCGCATCTAGAGACCCGCGTTAGCAGTGCGTCTATATAGCAAACAGACGCGCGTATAGACGTGCATCTAGGCACATAAATAGATGCTCTACTAAAAATTTTAAAAAACAAACAGACGCATCGTTAAACACGTGTATAGACGCATTTATAAACGATCTTATAGACGCCTTTATAGATGCGCAAATAGACGCTCCTCGAACAGACAGACGCGTATATAGATGCGTTTATAGACGCACTGATAGACGCAATACATAATTTTTTTTTCTAAATTTACAGAATGATGTGTATGTTGTGTATGCTATATAGTTACAGGAATCCCATTTCCACATTGTGTAATTCAATTCTTACAGCCAACCACATTTTAATTACAATTCCAAATAAAACATTACAACTCCAAAACGCATTAAAATTGAAAGCTCAAAAAGTGCTTGTATGTACATATAGCACGAAGCTAAGCCACGTCATGTGGCTTCAAGTACAAAAAATAAGAGGAGTGTATATACAAGAGGCACGAAGCCAAGCTTGTGGCTTTAAGTACAAAAAAGAGTAGCTAGCACTACTTCTACGACTAATCTATGTTCTCCACGTCCTCGCTCCCTTCCACGCTCCCTTCTGCGCTCCCTTCTCCGCCTCCTTCCTCGTCTTCTTCCTCGTCTTCTTGTGCAGGGACCTGTAAACAAGGGACAACATATATCAATGTATGAAAAATCATTTGAATCTTTACTTATAATATTGACATTATTTAATTACTTTCAAATACCTTAGGGGCCGCTCCAGTAGCCCGGATATACTGCTCCTCAATAATCAACCCGTCATGATAGAAGTGCTTCCATGTATCTCCTCTACGATGGTGGCAGTGGTAGGCTGTCTCGACAGGAGTAGGGTATCTGCCCACGATATCAAGCTGCAAGATGACACAATTTGCGGAGGGGTTAGTACAAAGAAACAACATCCTAATAAACTACATAAGCAATATAATTTGAGATCGATACTTACAAATTGGGCCTCCCATGATTCAACATCCCCTGCTCCAAAATGCACGCTTCCATATTGCTCCATCTGGATCCTTCGTGCCTCCACATGCTGTAGACCGGGGTCCTCCCTCGCTGACTTCATTGCTTTCTTCCACTCACGCTTGTGAGCAGTGTGGGGCGGGCCCCTTGTTGGTTGACCTCCCTCGAGCCTGGCAAGCTCCGCTAGTGCCTGTCTCTTAAGCAAAGATCTTTTATTGCCAAGTATCGTAACAATCTTTGACTTGGCCCATTTATCTGTGAACTGACGATTGGGGGGGTTAGGATACCTAGAGCGAACAACAGCAAGGGTCTCATCAACCAACCTCTTTGGCTGGTCTTTGTAGTGGATAAAGAAATCTCTATAATTATTAGCAATTACAGAGCGCATGAAGGCCATGATGTCCTTCCCCCGTGCATCCATCAAGATGCCTCCTGTCTGAGTGTTGTCATAGAAGATCGTACCATCACCCAGAGGTGCGTCTAAATCATCTCAATCATCATCGTCCCCACCACCACCCCTCCCAAAGCACTGTGCCATGCATCCCCCACCGCTCTCCTTGCTACTATGCCTACTACCGTGTCGTGTCGAGCTAGTACGTTGGCCACTCATAGCTAGAGACTGCACGGGACTATGTGGACTACTCGTAGCTGGAGAACCGAGTCTCAATTGCACAGCAGTACGCCGATGGCTCTACGAGACAGAAGGACCTCCTGACGGCATGGGGGAAGGGACATAAGATGGCATGGGGGAAGGGGCATAAGACGGCATGGGAGAAGGGCCTCGGCTGTGTAGCTGGCCGGGCTGTGCTAACTCCGCTAGGGTAATCTCAGTTGGTGTGGGGTTAGGGTGGTTTGGAGTCTGTAGTGCCGACTCCTGGGGGTGTTTAGAGTACCCGTCATATACCTGTATAACTCCGCAGGACTGGGAGGGTGCCCTAAAAGGTTATATAAGTCCCTAAAAATAGACTCTCGGAGATCAGGTGAGCCCGAAGAGCTTCCTGGCCACATGCTGAACTGGAAAAAAGAAAAAAAGACGATTACTGATGAGCTGAGAAGAAAGGGGAAGGGAAGAAAATATTACTGTCGGAAAAGATTACTATCGGAGTGCGTCTATAGATGCGTCTAAGAAGCGCGTTTATTTTTTGCGTATAACAATGCGTCTATAGACGCGGCTGTCTGTGTCTACAAACAGGCTAGATGCACGTCTAGACGCGCCTGTAGATGCGGTTTTAGACGCGCTCTGAGACACGTGTATAGACGCGCTCAGACAGACGGACTATTCTAAAAAGTAGAAAAGGACATGCGCCCGACACAAAAACGTAACACTGATACCAAAATGATGCGTTTCTTGGATACGACAAAGGACAAATCCAAAGAGAGCAACTTCCAAAAAAGATCAATCGTAAAAAGACTTACCTTGGATAGAGGTATGGAAGCTTCTTCTCCTTCTTCAAAGTTGCTTCTCTTCCTTGTTCACCCTCTTCTCCTGTAAGCCTGGAAGTAAGTGTGGGTGCCTTCCTCTTAAGTGTAAGCTTGGAAGTAAGGGTGGGTGCCTTCCTCTTAAGCATCGAAACTCTGGATCTGCTAATAGCAAAGCAAGCAAGCCACGCAAAGTATAAGTAATGTGAAGAAAAGCAAAGCGAGCGCACTAAAAGCAGATTTGAAAACCGCATCTATAAGCGCGTCTAATAGCGCATCTATACACGCCTCTAAATACGCGTGTAATTGTGCGTCTAGATACACAGAGCAGACGCGATTTTAGACGCACCTATAGAAGCACACCACAGAATAGACAAACGTGGTTTTAGACACGCCACAGAGTTTTAAAATTAAATATTTGAAGAAAAGCAAATTTTTTTGGGTTGTTTGTTTGTAGGATGTCTTCATCTTCAACAAGTAGCTCCAATGAGGATGAATCCCTCCGTATCCACCATCGCGAAATGTGGTTGGAGCAAAAAATCAAATGTATGTGTGATCGATGTCGAGGAAACATGTATCGTGCATGCACGATTACACTCAATCACATCTCAAAGTATGGAGAATGGGATGCAATCGTAAACATGGTAAGTGTTAAATAGTTAAGGTTGATTGAGATACCTATGGGTGTTCATATGTTTGAGTTATGATCCCATTTTAATTTGATATAGGATGCAGTGCCACACCCGCATATATTGCCCTATGCTCGCCATGAGGAGGCGAAGCGTCGGCGATATCAGGTGGGATCTTCAAGAGGGACCGTTAGTAGGGATGCATGGAGTGATGGTGATAGTAGCCCTCCACCATTACCTCATGAAGCCGTGGAGGAGGAGGTGTTTGATGATATGGTGCAGGATTTATATGTCCATCAATCCAAAGGGAGGGATAATAGCATGGAGCAGGATGATCTTTTTACCGCAGCATCGACTCCACTATTTGAGGGATGCACATTCTCTATTCTATGTGCTTGCCTTGAGTTATTAAACTTGCAAACCATCTATGGATGGAGCAATGCAAGTTTGAATGCATTACTCAAGTAAGCTTTAAAGTCTATTTTGCAAACATGGTGAATTTTGCTAGTCGGTCAATTACTCGAATGCTTTTCCTCATTTATGGTCTTCACGTGCAGGCTATTGTGTAAAATGCTTCCAAGGGAGAATAAATTACTAACCTCAAGAGATATGGCAAGGCAACATGTGACCTCTCTTGGAGGATTAGATTACAAGCGCATCCATGCATGCGTCAACGATTGCGTTTTGTTTCGTGGACTACATAAGGATGCAAGAGAGTGCCCTACTTGTGGAGGGGCAAGATATAGAGCAGATCTCAAAACTTTGGACATGCCTTGTAAGGTTCTGCGACATTTTCCCATAATCCCTCGCATCCAACATATGTTCCATTGCAGAGCTCATGTCATGGCATTCCTCCCATTGATCAACCGATGGCAAGTGGAGAACTCCCGCAGACTCTCCTGCGTGGAAGCATATTGAAGACACATGGCCAAGCTTCAAGGAAGAACCTAGGAGCTTGAGACTTGGATTGGGTATGGACGGTGTGAACCTATTTGGTCTCAAAAGCACCTCTTATAGTGTATGGCGAGTGATATTGGTGAATTATAATCTTCCACCCTCTATGGCTATTAAGAAAGGACATGTTATGCTGTCCCTTCTAATTCCAAGGAAACATAAAGTCAAAAATCCTGATGTTTATTTGGAGCCTTTGATTGACAAGCTAGAGATACTTTGGAGAGGTATCGAGGTGCATGATGTGAGCAGGCCTCCCTCGTCACAAGACTTCAACTGCAAAGCAGTCTTGATGTGGATGATGCATGACTTCCTAGGCTATGGCGAGTACTGTTCAGGTAAGCATTGCACTTCTAATTATGAATAGGCAAAGGATGTGGCACCCTAAACCCACCTTCAACTCTTAATTGCATCTATTGTTTAGGTCTCACTACATCGGGTTACCATGCATGTCCTGTTTGTGGTCCTTCACTGGTTGCCTCACGGGCAAACGCATTGAATAAGGTCATCTATGAGAATCACCATCAATTTCTCCCACCTGATCATCCTAGATATGTTGCCCCTTGGAATGAAGTCCTCCCACAATCACTCACCGCGGGAGATTGGATGAGAATTTGGGACGGTTCCACGACTCCTCCACCACTTGGCATGAGCTGGTAAGGGTTTGTAACTATTGTGTGCTATATTGGCTGGAAGTAAAGATTGCCCGCTAACACCAGCTTTTGTTTAGATACTCCATCTTTTATCGTTTACCATATTGGTCCCACCTCAAGATCAATCACCTGCTTGATTCCATGCATATCTTCAAGAATGTGGCATCTACCATTTGGGAGCATTTGAATGGGACACAAGATTCCATAGGCATAAGGGAGGATCTACGTACCACAGGGAGGATGCCTGAAGCTTGGCCACAAGAGAGACCAAATGGGCGTGTTTTTTTACCTCGTGCACCGTGGAGGTTATCAAAGCTAGGAATGGCGGCGGTGAAGCGCGCTATTACTACAATTCGTACTCCCACTAGATGCATGAGGTGTTTGAAGGGAGCCTTTACAAAGAGCAAGAAAAGAGCTGTAGAGCAATTATATGGCTTGAAATCTCATGATTGGCACAAGATGCTCCAAGTAAGTATTTTATGTGCATAATATCTTTTTCCTTTCAAATTTGTGAGTGAATAATTATAAGCAACTAATCAACCACCTCCTCATGGGTTTAGTTCATACTACCTACTAGCATTTCTCGTAGTGCATCGAAGGACGTGAAAGATTGTATTTACAGATGGGCAAGCTTGTGAGGTACTTTATATGATACAAAATATGATGCGTATCAATGCTCCATGCAAGGTGTTCATATTGCTAATATGGTGTACTTTTTCATTTCTAGGTATGTGAGCTCAAAGGAAATAGATCCCACCACGCTTGAGAATGCTCGAGTTATGTCAGTGGAGGTGGTTTGTTTAGTGGAGGAGACATTTCCATGTTCTATTCTCACAAGCCAACTACATCTTATAGTGCATTTGGTGGATGAGATTGCTATATGTGGTACTATACATGCACGATGGTTGTTCTTCCTCGAGCGCTTCATGAAGACCTTGAAGGGCTTCGTGAGACAAAATGCAAGACCCGAAGGTAGCATGGCCGAGGGTTGGTTGGTACAAGAGTCACTTGTATATATTTCTGAGTTTCTTGTTGATGTGGATAGCTCTCTCCCATGACTATGGAGAGATGATGAAGACCTAAGGATGACCTCTATTGTGCCTCAAGGGAAAGGACGCAACAAAGTAATAGACACGGAGTTGAATAATAGTATCAACCTCTATTGCGTGCTTAATAGTGATGTGATGAAAAGATGGGTGACAAGATACGAGGATGCAAAGGCAAGAAGACAAGAAGAAAGGGCCCTCTTTTGTACACACCACGGATCTCGTGTGCCATACCCTCAATATCTAAGAGCACTTCCAAAGGATATTCATGTGGATTGGCTACTTGATGAAATGGAGAAAGCAGAGAAAGATGAGGGGATGCATATCACAATGGAAGAATGGGAGTATGCTAGGGGATGCATGAGCAAGGTCGATATATAGAATGTTATGCATAAGTTAGGAGCTTTCTATAATTTAGATTGCTTATTTAAATGATTTTTTCTTGGTGTAGTGCACTATGTTGAATGCTATATGGTGTGAGGGCAAGCATTTTCGAACACAACGGATTGATGATAAGAGAAACACACAAGATTGCGGCATCATTGCTAGCTTTGAGGGAGCCAATGGAGCCATGGATGATTATTGTGGCATAATCCAAGATATTCTTGACTTTCGATGCTTCTTTGTGTATGTTTTGGATGTAAAGTCGTTTAAGGATGCGGTGGAAAGAGGCCCTAATGCGACAATCAAATGCCATGCAAGTGGCTTTGTAACTATTCACTCCACAAAGTTTTGGCAAAGTAGGAAGGACACACTAGTACTACCGCAACAATGTGAATAGGTACTGTGTACACATATAAAAATACTCGCTTTTAAATATTCGATGCAAGAAAAATAACATGATTGTATTTGTGTTTGAATTAGGTTGTCTATCAACCAATGGTGGATAATAATAGATGGTTGCATGTCATACCTATTATGCCACGTTCCAAAGTGATGTATAGTACATTTACTAATATGGAGCGTATGGAGGATGATCATGGCCATGGACATGATGATGACCATGATATGAGAGAGGAGGAGGATCATGAGATAGGAGATACAGATATTGAGGCCATTACCTGTGAGGACGAGCCTACCATTGGTGATGCTGATTTCGATGAGCACATGAGTAGCACAAGTAGTAGTGGGTTGAATGTATTTGTAGATCTAAACACTTATTTGGATTTTGAAGTAGATAGTTTGGCAAGGGTTGATCTCATTGAGGATGAGATTGAACTGTAGCCCATCATTGATATTGGCAAAACTATTTTACATATTGTCTCATTCTCCTCACCTCACTTAATTCTTGTATATGTGGGCTTGCAAAAAAGCATTGATGTTTTTGTTTAAATTATGTGCTTTGGTAATCATGGGCAATGTTTGGAAAGCAGTGATGTACACCAAAATCTCACTTTCTGTATTCTCTGTTTTGCATCTAAATACGCGTCTAATTCTCAGTGTAAACGCACTAATAGATGCGCTAATACACACACAAATAGACGCACTGATAAATGCAATGTTAGACGGGCCCGTATTTTCTCAGTGTAGACACGCAAATAGACGTGTCAATACAGGCGCAAATAGATGAGCTATTAGACGCGCTATTAGACGCGCCCGTAATTTCTCTATTCAAGCAATGCTTATAGACGTGCCCGCTATTTTGCGCATCTATCAAGCGCATCTATAGTTGCTTTGTGTTGTTCTAAATCAGGCTAGGTAGTGGACATGAATCCATAGAGCTTGCAATTTCGATCATTTTGCCTTTTTGCAGAAGAGCAAACCAAGCTATCCATAACAAGTTATGGCTCGGGAAGAGTTTAGGGTTAAACCCTAAACATAAACTCATTTCCTATAAAAACCCACTCCACCCCCTCATTCTTCATCTTTCACATCTTGCCTCCATCCTCTTCCTCATTCTGAGCCCTACGCAAGACACTCCTCCCTCTCCTCCTCCCTCCTCCTCCTCCCTTCTCCTCCTCCCTCTTCCCCGTCCTCCATCTCCACCCCCTCCCCCCTTCCCCCCTCCATCTCCACCGCCCCCCCCCACCCCCCCCCTCCATCTCCACGAACCCCTCCCCTCTTCCCTCCCTCCTCCTCCACCACCCCCTCCCCCCTTCTCCCCTCCATCTCCACCACCCCCTCTTACCCCCCCCCCTCCATCTCCATCTCCACCACCCCCTCCCCTCTTCCCTCCCTCCATGTTTACCACTGCCTCCCCCCTCCCACCCTCCATCTCCACTACCCCCTCCCCCCCCTCCATCTCCACCTCACCTTCTCCCCTCTTCCCTCCCTCCATCTCCACCACCCCCTCCCCCCCTCCATCTCCATCCCCATCTCCACTTCCCCTTTTCCCCCCTCCCCCCCCTCCATCTCCATCTCCACCTCCCCTTTTCCACCCTTCCCCCCTCCATCTCCACCACCCCCTCCCCCCCCTCCATCTCTACCTCCCCTTTTCCCCCTCCCCCCCCTCCATCTCCACCTCCCCTTTTCCCCCCTCCCCCCTTCCCCCCTCCATCTCCACCCCCCCCTTCCCCCCCTCCATCTCCACCACCCCCTCCGCCCCCCTCCTCCATCTCCACCACCCCCTCCCCTCTTCCCTCCCTCCGTCTCCACCACCCCCTCCCCCCTCCCACCCACCATCTCCACCTCCCCTTTCCCCCCTCCCCCCCCTCCATCTCCACCTCCCCTTCTCCCCTCTTCCCTCCCTCCATCTCCACCACGCCCTCCCCCCCTCCATCTCCACCTCCCCTTTTCCCCCCTCCCCCCCCTCCATCTCCACCTCCCCTTTTCCCCCCTTCCCCCCTCCATCTCCACCACCCCCTCCCCCCTTCCCTCCCTCCATCTCCACCACCCCCTCCCCCCCCTCCATCTCCACCACCCCCTCCCCTCTCCCCCACCTCCATCTCCATCTCCACCTCCCCCCCTCCATCTCCACCACCCCCTCCCCCCTCCCCTCCTCCATCTCCACCTCCCCTTTTCCCCCCTCCCCTTCTCCATCTCCACCTCCCCTTTTCCCCCCTCCCTCCCCTCTATCTCCACCACCCCCTCCCCCTCCATCTCCATCTCCACCACCCCCTCCCCCCCCTCCATCTCCACCACCCCCTCCCCCCTTCCCCCCTCCATCTCCACCTCCCCTTTTCCCCCCTCCCCCCCCTCCATCCTCTTCCTCATTCCGAGCCGTTCACAAGACACTCCTCCCTCTCCATCGACCACCACCTTACTCCCATCCTCACATGGTAAGTGACTTCGAGCCCATCTCACAGCGATAACCTAGCCATCCACCCATCGTCCATTGTTCCTCAACAATCCCGTTACATCGAGAAAGACTTGGAGAGCGTTCAAGTAACCACCTCTTCCTTCCTTTGGATTTCCTTCCGTCAAGTTATTTTTCTTCTCTCTTTTTTCCCCCTCCCATTTCCACAACCCCCTTCCCCCTCCCCCTCTCTCTCTCCACCATCCCCTCCCCCTCCCCCCTTCATCTCCACCACCCCCCCCCTCCCCTCTCCATCTCTACAACCCCCCCCCTCCCCCCTCCATCTCCACCACCTCTTCCCCCTCCATCTCCACCACCCCTTCCCCCTCCCCCCTCCCCCCTCCATCTCCACCACCCCTTCCCCCTCCATCTCGACTACCCTTTCCCCCTCCCCCCTCCCCCCTCCATCTCCACCACCCCCTCCCCCCTCCATCTCCACCACCCCTTCCCCCCCCCTCGACCCTCCATCTCCACCACCCCTTCCCCCTCCATCTCCACCACCCCTTCCCCCTCCCCCCTCCCCCCTCCATCTCCACCACCCCCTTCCCCCCCCCCTCCCCCCTCCATCTCCACCAACCCCTCCCCCCTCCACCACCCCCCATCACCACCACCCCCTTCCCCCCCCCTCCCCCCTCCACCACCCCCCCTCCACCCCCACCCCCTCCCCCTTCCCCCCTTCCCCCCTGCCCCCGCGCCACCGTTGCCTCACAAAACCCCCCCCCGTTGAAAAAAAAACCAAATTTTACCCCTACTTTAACCCCTCATAACTCATCCATTTGGGACCCAAACTGAACCCCATTTGAACCCAGATTTCACACATGGAAATAGCACACTATGTGGTATTTTTCCAGCCCATTGCACACCATTTTGGCATCCCTAGAACTCGCTGATTTGCACCCCCGTGTGGGCCTCGTTTTGCACAAATTCACTCATATCTTCACGTTGTGAGCTCCGATTAATGATCCATCTGCACCGGCACATTTCCCTACAGACGTAGGACAATCTTAGGAACATTCTTAACACGACGGTCCCTACACAACCTAACACCACTCTAACCCTCCCAACAAAACTACATCCACACCTGCACTTGTGGCAGAGACACCCTTGGCAAATTTTGCCCAATCTGCACATTGCAACTACATTCTGGCCAATGCCTTTGACTCCAACACTTGCCACATCCGCATATAACTCCGCTGCAACAACCGCCCTCGCCAATCCTCTACCCCGAATCCCCCTGAGATTCAACCTCTCTTTAACTCCTCCACGCCCCAACACGGCTAGACGCCATCATGACAATGATGGGGATATCGACCTCGACACAGAGGCTGACAATTTCTTTAATCGAAGAAATAACAACAATCAAGGCAGACGCCCCTTGGGAAAACTGGAACTTCCCAAATATAATGGTAGGGGAGATCCAGCTCGATTCCTCCAGCATTTTGATGCTGCATGCCGCGCAGGTGGAGATCAATCCCATGAAACCAAGATGGCTTGGTTTCCCATGGCCTTAACTGATGAAGCGTTTGAATGGTACCTAGACCTTCTAGTGGAAGAGCACGCCAGATGGGACCTACTTCAAACAGAATTCAAACGACGCTTTCAAATGGAGAGGCTACAAGATGATCTCACTCTCCAACTAAGCAAGCTCGAACAAGGACAGCGAGAAGATGTACGCACGTACCTAGGTAAGATGAAAAGATTAATCGCGAAATGTGACCCATGCCCAAATGCAAAGTACCTCACGGCATGGTTCATAGCAGGTATAAGAAAGAAAATCCGAAAGGATATGAAAAAGATAAGCAACTATGAAACGTTCAGTGCTGCTCATGGCAGTAGCCACTGACATCGAGGATGGCATGACCAACTCAGACACGGCGAGAAAATGTCTGGTGTCCACATTGCATGGCCAATCATATAGAAAATGAGTGTCCGGTCCTAAGAGCCACGATCACTGCACAAGCAAATCCACCACCAAGGTTGTGGTGCCATATCTATGTCATCGGCAGCCATGATGAGAACAGTTACATCTTCAACATGCGTAACAACCTGCCTCGACCTCAACAATACCAAGCGGCACCCATGCCAATGTACAGGCGACTAGCACTTGCACAAGCTTCCCTAGCTCCGAGGCTAAATCCTGTTCCCATTCGGACACAAGTCCCACAACTACTCAGGAATCCGAATCCATGACCATATCCAAGAGCACCAAATCCAGCTCTTCAGGCAGTTCCCATACATCAATTACAAGCCGAGGAAGTAGACTCGTTTTTTTAGTATGAAACAGAGTACCCAGTGTACTATGTAAAAGGTGTAGAGGGTCTAATACCAATTTATGCAAATCAAGTACGTCCCAACACATATCGCGCACCAATCAAGTGCTACGGTTGTGGAGAAAATCACCGGATCGCAGAGTGCCCTCATCGTGGTAGCCCCGCTACTTTCCAGCCACTCTGCAGAGATTGTGGCATAAGACATGCCTGTATGGATTGTCCCATGAAAAATAAGGTCCCAGAACAAATAGAGGTTAAGCCCGACATCCCAACCGGCATCATTGGGGTGGACCATCAAATTCTGGGTCCGGCAAGTGTAAATTCACAACCTGTAAATGTAATTACAGGCCAACAAAAAGAGGCCACCAAGGACCCTAACATTCCAATCCAACCATATCTCCTAATTTTAAATACGCACCTGGGGATGAAACTTCGCACGGCTCTTAGGTTTAGTGTAATAATTGCAAGCATTGATATATACGAAATTCAATGATATTCAAAATGATAAAGTTCATAGCACGAGAGAGAGAGAGAGAGAGAGAGACCTTAGACTGGAACAACTTTTCAATGCTTAATGTTTACAATTACTTCACACGGCATTATTTTTAAAATACCTTATGTATTAGATGTGTGAATTGAGATATCTGAAATTCAAAATCATACTCTTAATTTTAAATACGCATGTGGGGATGGCTCTTAGGTTTAGTGTAATAATTGCAAGCATTGATATATATGAAATTCAATATGATATTCAAAATGATAAAGTTCATAGCACGAGAGAGAGAGAGAGACAGAGACAGAGACAGAGAGAGAGACCTTATACTTGAACACCTTTTCAATGCTTAATGTTTACAATTACTTCACATGGCATTATTTTTAAAATACCTTATGTATTAGATGTGTGAATTGAGATATCTGAAATTCAAAATCATACTTCTAATTTTAAATGTTTATGTTAGATTTGAACAAACTATAAACTGAGATAAACAAAGTAAGAAGAACATCATGAAAGTACCAAAATGCTCATACATCATAAAAGTAAGAACAATATCATGAAAGTACCAAAATGAATGTGTACATCATCATCATCATCGTATAGAAGTGCATCCTTAAACAAGATATGTGTGAAGCCTAAACAATCATCCTGAATCAGAATCTGATAACTCCACATATGATCCTCTAGTCATCCTCTGACGCGGCTCCTATATGACCCGCCTCCCAACCGTCCGCTGTGTGCCCTCAGGCAAAGCCGGATCAGATAGGCCAGCCTCATCTCTTGCATGAGATGGGCCAGCCTCATCCTGATGAAGAGGAGGGCATGCTGCACGAGCCACCGCTGCCATCTCTGCCTCCCTCGCCTCCTCTATGTATGCGTGCCTCAGCTCCCAAAGTCATGCATTAGCAAATACGCGTGCCTCAAATCCAGCGTGAGTAATCGTCTCTACATGTAGAAGATGCTAGTCTCGGCCCTGCCCAAGCTGCTGCTCCACCCACTGCTGCAATGATATCTGAAGCTCTGTCTCTCGCTCAATACGGCATGCCTCCTCTGCTCGTGCCTCGTCACCTGGCATGAAATCACCATATGAGAAGCGTCGCAGAACACACGCTGCAACCACTGACGTATCAGCACCCTCCTGCTGCAGCAAATCTCTCTGTGCCTCCTCCCTATAGTGCTCTGTCAAGACCACGCGGGCAAATGGATCAATGGCCTAACGATGACTAGGATATAGATCATCCATGCCTAGTCCTCTGTATGTGGCCACATCAATGTCAGCAAAGCATATAGGGCACACTGATCGTGCCACCATGTGGCGGGTCATGCAACGGAGATGTGCGATGTGGCCGCACCCTAGTCCAAACCACCCTACGGTGTCAAAATCCTCGTGGCAAAGGACGCAAGTGGGGTAGGAAGCGTGGATATGACTGGTGCGTCTATGGGTGTCCTACTCGGCACATCTACAGGAGGGGCGGGGTACAGGGCCACACTGGGGTCGATCCTATAGCGAGATGGATCACGACTAATATGTCTCAACTGCAAAATATAGTGCTCTGCTCGATGGTAGGCTATGCACATCTGAATCCTCTACTCCTCCAAATCTTCCTCCAACAGTCGTACACGAGACTCCATATCCTGACGCAATAGATGTGCCTGCAATGCAAACATGTCACGTACATGGTGAGAATTAACCAAAAAACTTCAGCTCAAAACATGCAACAAAAAAATAAACTAAAATAATCAGAATAACTAACCTCATCCCTAGACTCGGCCAACAATGCCTCCAACTCAGCAATCCGTGCATCTCGAGTCTCCAACTCATGCTGAGGCGGTGTAGATGTGGGAGGTGGTGTAGATGTGGGAGGCTCCATAGATGTGGGAGGTGGGAGAGGTGGAATCGAAAGTGATCTCGATAGGGCAGAGACCATGTCATGCAAGGATGAGGCCACTAAATGAACATCCCCCCTAATCCGTCCTCCAACAGCTCGCAATGTCGGTGCAGAGATAGTGTGCAGCTCTGGTGCCTTGCATCAACGCCGAACACCTGCAGTCTGATGCTCCTGATGCCCCATCCTACCATGTCCCACTCCTGATCCTGGACGGGTACTAAGGTAGGCTACCCGATGACCAAGCACAAACTCGGCATATAGCTGCATGGCAAATGACCTGGCTATTTGGCGGTTGTGAGGCAATCGACCATCATTCGCAGCGAGATATCTCAGATAAATGTGTGCTGCTATGACGGGGTGCCTACAACGTAAAATATAAAAGGGTTGCCCTGATCGTGGTTGCATCGCCTCAGTGTGACCATCCCAAAACATATCCTCTAAGGCCTGCCTATGCGGTGACTCATGCTCAAACAACTCTCGAATGGCTCTCCAATCCAAGCCATGACCACCGATCTCTACCTCAGCCTGTGCCTAAAAGGTATCCAAAACGTCCTCAACTGTGTCTAATCGACCTAGAGCATCAATGACTGAATCTAGGCTCGCAACCAAGTGAGGGGGTGCCCTAGCATCCTGCAGTGCCCTGATCTCAGCTCTCAAAATCGCTATCTGCATATGAACAGTGGTGCCAGAACCTGCGCGGCGGCTGGCGCATGCACAAAAAAACACATAAAAATTAATATTCTATTTGGGTAATGAAAATTAATATTCTATTCAATGGGACTTAATAATCTATCTGTGTAATGAAAACTTTTAGCTAGCCAATTTTGATTGAATTTTTGCAAAAGCTCATGACAAGGTTTCATGGAATCACATAAGTCTTTGTAATTGTCTATGTAACTATATCCATACATAGATCTACAACCTTCCCTAGTTCCCTATTTCTATAGTTTCACGTGCCACCTAAAGGGATTGCTAACCACATGATCTACCCTCTCCTTGCATCAACCTCTCACACCATATGATTTGAAAATGATGTGTACTCTCGCAATTCCGTCGATTTCAATGAGGAGGAGCTCGATCGAGGTATGGAGAATGAGGGGGGTCCCTCTCTATATATACAAAAATTTAGGGTTCCAATACCATGATCGAGGTATGCGGGTGCCATGTACCTCGATCGAGGTATTGGATGGACATGCCATCATCGCGATGCCATATACCTCGATCGTGGTATTTCACATGCCACATACACATCGCACCATCATACCTCGATCGAGGTATACACATACCACGATACCTCGATCGAGGTATTTCAGCTGCGATGTCGGATGCCAAATACCTCGATCGTGGTATTTGACATGCCACATACACATCAGTCCAGCATACCTCGATCGAGGTATGTCAGCTGCCATGTCGAATGCCATATACCTCGATCGTGGTATTTGACATGAAGCCAAGTCATCGGTCCAGCACAACACGGTCGAGGTTATTGGACTTGCCACGCTATCTCGATCGAGGTATGTCATCTGCCATGTCGGATGACCTATACCTCGATCGTGGTATGTGACACGAGCGATGTCATCTGTCCACGATACCTCGATCGAGGTATAGGTGGCTTGCCACGATACCTCGATCGAGGTATAGGCTCGGTCTAGTGAAAGTAAGTCTACGACCTCGATCGAGGTATTGGCTTGGTTCGGTTGTCCTCCTGTGCGAATTTCATTGGAGACAATACCTCGATCGAGGTATTTCACACCGAAGCAATACCTTTGTATTTTCACTCGAGGGGGTGTCACACTCACCCGCAAGTGGTTCAGAAGTGGACACCCTTAACTTGCTACCTCCCTCTTGCACTTTCCGACTGTGCTACCTGTAGAGATTTTCTCCCAAACTCGAAAAAGGAAAGCAACACTGATCCTCTTACCAAGACACCGCAAACTTGGTTTGCTTTCTTGAGCTCCTAACCATGAACTAGGCTCTGATACCATGTGAAGAGAGTGGGAGAGAAGGAAGGAGTCTCACTTGCAGCTTTCTCACATACATAATTGGGGGAATACACACAAAGGTGGAGGCTGAAAACAGTTTTCCTCTTCTTAGTTGTGAAGGCCAAAAGAACTCAAGTACAAAGGAATAGATGAACCCTATATGTGGGTCTCAAACCAAACTCAGCTAACTAAGGTAGCATACTAACTGAGCCACTAACTAGAGTACATAAAGATAGCTGTCATCCAACTATTATTCATGGGCGGTGTACCAACCGCATCTGCAGCTAACAAGTCGGTGACATAAATGCACAACGGTCACCCTGGCATATCATGAGTGGAGCTCGATATCTCAACACCACTATCCACAAACTCTCATGGATTATAATGTGCAGTCCTTTGTTTTAGGATTTATAACGTAACTACTAGACCTTGAGGGGATGCATAGGAAATATTTTACCTTGGACCCTCTAATCCATGAGAGTTTGGGGAGAATGGCACTGGTGCCTTAATCTCCACAATCTCAATTAGTTTGTGACTCTCATTCTATGTCTATGTTAGTGTCAAGTAGATTGGTAGTAGTGCCATGCTAACATGGAAGATGGAAAATAGAGAGAATGGCACTAGTGCCAATCTCATTTGTATCAGTTACACACATGGGGGATTCACTAGTAGTAATAAGGAAACGTCACCTGCGTGAAATAAATATATGAAAATTCCCCTTATCTACCCCCTATTTATGGGACCTTACCTTATAAAATGTACCTTCCCTCCCTTATATAACCCCCTCCCTTACACTCACGTGGTACCATATGATAAACCCTAGTGGACCCCCGGGGTTACACAGAGAATCAGATCAATGCCCAGTGAAGTTAGATTGTAGAGAATTCTTCGTGTGAGTTTGTATAGAATGGCACTTGTGCCAATCTCATGCAATTCATTTACCTTGTTCTTATTTTGTCACTATTCTAGTCCTTTGTTTTGAGATTTATAACATAACTACTAGACCTTGAGCTTTGGTAATGTGATGCATAGGAATTATTTTACCTTGGACCCTAGGAGCCACCCTAATCCATGAGTTTGTGGAGAATTGCATTGGTGCCAATCTCCACAATCTCAATGTTAGATTCAATGCTCCGCTCTCATGTAACTATGCGGGAACTAGCTAACTCTACTTGTAAGCCCCCCATATGAGGAGAAGGCATTTGAGTAGCTCGATTATCCGGTAGGTCCTTGTTTGGACACCAGATGGGGGCCATGTGTGGCCTGATGGCTGGACAGCTTCAGATAGAGTTGGCACACTGCCAACTAGGCTACATGCAAGTGCGGGAAGGCATCCCATGACTGACCGCACTGAGGGTAGATGGAGCATTTCCCGGGGCAACCCACTCTTAGGTTGCGGGGCTCGTTTGGAGCCCCAGATGATCCCGGATGGAACGGAGACCGTAGGATAGTTGCTCTATTTTGCGCCACGGTTCTATCGTGTGTTCGGTGGCCTACCGACCGTTTTGGAAGACTGGGTCTTGGGTCTAACCGACTACGAGTGGTGGCTATAGAAGAGCAAGCCCGTAAAGCCCATTATCATCACTGGCTACAACAACCCTGATTCCTTAGCATCCAGCCTGCGTCCTCTACTATTTCCAGCACACCATCGAAGCTTCTCACATAGGAGCGCACGACAGCACCATCTATTGTATCAGTTTTATAGTAATCAAATTTTTGATTCTCCATACTATCTGCTTTTCTCTTTTGCATACGAGATCCTGTTATCTATTGAGCATAGATGTTGTATTGTTTTCTTACATGGTATCAGAGCTTGGTTTCTAGCAAGAAGATTTGGTAGTGTCTTTCTGTTTGCGAGCAGATTGTGAGAGATGGCCCTGCCCGCAAGACTGCGAATCCCACTGTTCGACGAAAGCGAAAAGTTGGACGGCTCTAACTATCCACTCTGGAAGTTCAAGATGAAGACCATCCTAAGCGCATACGAGCTTTGGGATACTGCTACTAGGGTGGATGTAAAGCCAGTTGCGAGACCGAATCCAACCAATGCAAGACAACAAATAGTACCAACTGCAAATGAGATTCTCGTGTGGACAAGAAGAAATGCAAATGCACTGTTTTCTATTGTCTGCAGTGTAAGTGATTCTGTCATGGCGATTAATTCAACATGTCACCACAGCAGAGGAGGCATGGATGATCTTGAAAAATCAGTATGAGACCACGAATTAGACGTAGATTCAGAATTTTGAGACTCAACTTGCGAACGAGAAACTATCTGAGTCTGAAATGGCAGAGAAGTTCATCACCAAGGTGAAGAATTTGCACGATCAGATGACTGCGATTGGCATCACCATCACCAGCGAGAATCTAGCACGAAGGTGCATACAGATTCTCCCACCAAAGTATGAGTTGGTCTTGTTACGGCGCTGAATACGCACAACAAGAATCCGCCTCTCAACTTTGAGGATTTCAGCGCGATGCTTCTGGAGGAGGAGATGCATCAAAAGACGAGGACTGGAGAAGATTTGGCCTTCTCAGCTGGATCAAAGAAAGGTAAGGGTTAGGACTCTGGTAACCCATCTTCTTCTTATGATAAAAAGAGAAAGAAGAAGATCAAGTGCTTCTATTGCAACAAGGCAGGGCACAAGCAGAATGAGTGCCGAAAGAAGATTGCAGATAAGAAGAACGGAGTAAAGAAAGAGTCCAGCAATAGCACGCAGGCAGTACGAGTAGAGCTGTTCCTAGCAATTAAGGAGATTTGCACGGAGGTAGTTCATGTACCTATGAAAGAACCTTGGATTATTGATAGTGGTGCATTGCGCCACATGACCAGTTGGAAGGATTGGTATACCTCTCTACATCCAGTAGGGAATGACATCCTGGTAGTAGTCGGCAATGATGCAAAATGTCCAGCAAAAGGAAAAGGTACAATTGCTCTCAAGTCAGATGGAGTTCTAAAACAGTTGTCTGATGTTCTTTATGTGCCAGATATCAAGAGGAACTTGTTGTCTATTTCTACGATCACGGATCGGGACCTCAAAGTTCAATTCGATAAGAATGGCGAACAGATTTTGGATCTTCAAGGGAAGGTCGTTGGTAAAGGTACACGGTGCAACAACATTTACGAGCTCTCAGCTTTCAGTGCTTGAGCCGATGTGGGCAACACTAAGCTGTGGCATGAGAGGTTTGGTCATCTAAACCTTAGTTCTTTAAAGGAGATGCATAAAAGTGGAATGATTGCAGACCTATGATTGCAGACCTACCAGAAATTACAGATCTACTCAATGTATGTGAAGCTTGCATGATGGGCAAGCAGCATCGGCAGTGCTTTCCTAAAGAGGCCAGCAGGGAAAAGGCTCCTCTAGAGCTTGTTCACACGGACCTTTGCGGAAAGATGGAGATGGAGTCTTTGGGTGGTTCCTACTACTTTATGACGGTGATCGATGACTACAATAGAAGGATATGGATATACTTCCTGAAGACTAAAGATGAGGCTTTGAGTAAGTTCAAAGAATGGCATGTAATGATCGAGAAAGAAACAGGGAGGAAGGTGAAGAAGTTGAGACCAGACAGAGGTGGTGAGTTCACATCAAGTGAATTCGAAAGTTACTACAACAGTCACGGGATCAAGAGGCAAAAACCCCCGCCACATACATCACAGCAAAATGGAGTAGCAGAGCACAAGATGTGCGTCATTTGCGAAACGGGCAGGAGTATGATAAAAGGAAAAGATTTGCCAAATACTTTCTGGGCTGAAGCATGTAACACGATAGTTTACATTCTGAATCGTAGCTACACGAAGGCTGTGAATGGGATGACTCCACTGTAGGCCTTTTCTGGTAAGAAACCTTCAGCTGCACATTTCATATTTTTTGGATAAGACTGTTTTGTGCATGTCCCTGATGCTAACAGGAAAAAATGGGAACCGAAGAGCCGGAAGTGTATTTTCTTGGGCTACAGTGAAGAGGCAAAGGGTTACCATCTCTACAATCCTATTACCAAGAAGATAATAGTAAGTCGCGATGTGGGCTTCTCAAAACAACCGCATCAATTGGAGGAGGATGCTTCCTTCGCAGACAACCAGGACTAGGATATCCATCCAGTACAACCACCAACAGCAGAGCGACCTCCCCCAATGGTGCTTGGGAGGATTCAAGATAAAGAAGAGGAAGAAGAGCCTGCAGAACCACAACGGAAAAGGCCATTCCCGAAGTGGGTAAAGCAGCTTTTGGATGGCAGAGAACCTCCAGCCATTGAGGAGGAACCATCCGAACAATGTTGGTCCAAGAAATTAGAGGAGCAAAGAAGGGCGCAGGAACACTTGGTCAACTACGCTTTGATGACAGAGGTGATCTGTGCTGAAGAACCCAATGTCTTGAAGACGCACAGGGTGATGATAGGTGGATGGAGGCTATGCAGTCGGAGTATGGCTCCATAATGAAGAACAACACTTGGGACCTTGTGGATCGACCACCAAAATGCAAGGTAATCGGTACCAAGTGGGCGTACAAGACCAAGTACAAGTTCGACGGCACATTGGATAAGTACAAGGCTTGGCTCATGGTAAAAGGATTCGCACAGGTACATGGTTTTGATTATCAGGATACTTTTGCTCCCACAGCTCGACTAACCATAATTCGCAGTGTTTTGGCTTTAGCAGCCCAGGGAAGTTGGCCCGTGTTTTAGATGGATGTAAAATCTGCCTTTCTGAATGGAGATCTCAAGGAGGAGGTATAAGTGGAACAACCACCAGGTTTTGTGATCCCCGGTTCAGAAGGTAAAGTATGTAAACTGAAGAAGGCACTTTACGGGCTGAAACAGGCCCCACGAGCGTGGTACCAGCGGATTGATGCCTACTTTCTACAAAACGGGTTCATCTGATGCAAATTTGTATATCTACAGAGAAGGAGGCAGGTGTATGATCGTGGTCCTTTATGTGGACGACCTTGTCATAACAGTAAACCATGAAGAGAAGATCTCGCAGACAAAGCAGTTGCTAGGAAGAGACTTTGAAATGACCTGATGCATTTCTGTTTGGGGATTGAAGTTTGGCAAGAGCCAAAACATATCTTCTTCTCATGGCTGAAGTATGCTAGAGAGATACTGAAGGCATTTGGCATGGCTGAGGGCAAGACAGTTGGCACCCCTATGGAGGTTGACGTGAAGCTCTCAAACGAGGATTCATCACCACTAGTGGATGAAGTAAAGTACAGAAGGCTTGTGGGCAGTTTGATTTACTTGTGCAACACGCGACCGGACATCAGCTTTGCGACTGGTGTACTAAGCAGGTTTTCCAATAAGCCTCGGGAGAACCATTGGAGGGCAGAGATGTGGGTGATGAAATACATCAAAGGCACACTTGATTATGGCATCACCTATACCAAGGGCAACACCTTGACCGGATTCTGTGACTCGGATTGGGGCAGGAGATGTGAACAGTAGGAGATCAGTGACAGGTTACTGTTTCTCGCTTGGATCTGGAGCTGTGTCATGGTTCAACAAGAAGCAACCTATAGTTTCTCTTTCTTCTACCGAGGTTGAGTACAAATCAGCATGTTTTGCTTCTTGTGAAGCAGTGTGGTTGAGGAGGATTTTAGGGGACATGGTTGCAGTGCAGAATAAGCCTACACAGTTATCATGTGACAATCAGAGTTGCATGGCAATTGCAAAGAACCCTGTGTTCCACGCTCACACAAAACACATTGAGATTCAATATCACTTTGTATGCGAGCTCATCATGGATGGAGAGGTCGACTTGGTGTACTGTCTGACTACAGAGAATGCTGCGGACTTCTTCACGAAGGCTCTTGGAAGAGACTTGGTGGAGAGGCATCTTCATCGACTTGGCATTGGGCCGAAAAAGTAAGTTCACTTGCGGGTGGACATTGAGGGGGGGTGTTAGATATCAATGCTCCACTCTCATGTAACTACACGGGAACCAGCTAACTCTACTTGTAAGCCCCCCATATGAGGAGAAGGAATTTGAGTAGCTTGGTTATCTGGTAGGTCCTGGTTTGGACACCAAATGGGGGCCATGTGTGGCCTGATGGCTAGACGGCTTCAGATAGAGTTGGCACACTGCCAACTAGGCTACATGCAAGTGCGAGAAGGCATCCCATGACTGACCGCACTCAAGGTAGATGGAGCATTTCCCGGGGCAACCCACTCTCGGGTTGCGGGACCCGTTTGGAGCCCCAGATGATCCCAGATGGCTCTGGGTCGAACGGATACCATAGATTAGTTGCTCTATTTTGTGCCACGGTTCTATCATGTGGTCGGTGGCCTATTTCAGGACTGACGGCTGTTTTGGGTAGACTGAGTCGGTCTCCCAATTGGGTCTAACCGACTACGAGTGGTGGCTACATAAGAGCAAGCCCGTGAAGCCCATTATCATCACTGGCTACAGCAACCCTGATTCCTTAGCATCCAGCCTCCGTCCTCTACTGTTTCCAGCATGCCATCGAAGCTTCTCACACAGGAGCGCACAACTGGGAGGCAGCACCATCTATTGTATCAGTTTTATAGTAATCAAATTTTTGATTCTCCATACTATCTGCTTTTCTCTCTTGCATACGAGATCCTGTTATCTGTTGAGCATAGACGTTGTATTGTTTTCTTACACTCAATTAGTTTGCCACTCTCATTCTATGTCTAGGTCAGTGGCAAGTAGATTGGCAGCAATGCCATGCTAATACAGAAGATGTAAATAGATGTGGTAACATTTATGCATAACATTTTTGAGACATTGGCACTCTCTACCAGGATTGCACTCTCTATGAGGATGGCACTCTCTATCAGAATGGCACTGGTGCCATTCTCTATCATATGGACCTTGAGCTTTGGTAATGGGATGCATAGGAATTATCAGAGTGGCCATTCTCTATCAAAATGACCTTGAGCTTTGGTAATGGTCAGTATCAAGTAGATTGGCAGTAGTGACATGCTAACACAGAAGATGGAAATAGATGTGAAAAATTGATGCATAAATTTTTTTGAGACATTGCCATTCTCTATCAGAATTAGCACTCTCTATCAGGATGGCACTCTCTATCAGAATGGCACTCGTGCCATTCTCTATGAGAGTGGCACTGGTGCCACTCTCATTCTATGTCTGTGTCCGTACACAAAGTGACATCAATAATTGGATACAGGCGTTGGCTACAATAGATAACTGTAGAACAACACATCCAATGTTGCCAGATGTGGATTCCCAAATGATCCAACTAGAACCACCAATTTGAAATGATGAATCAGAAGTAGTGGAAATTCCAGTCTTCATGGCAAGCGTTGAGTGGGACAGTGACCCTAAAGAGGCCATAATAGAAGACTATGGTGCAGACATTGATTGGGATATAGAAATAGAAACTGACAAGTCCTTTGCAACAAATGACAAATCAAAGCATGAATGTACACGTAGTTTTTATAAGCATGTCGAAAGCACAAGTGCATGAGATGACCATGGATCGCAGAACATGGCATCCACACATAAATCATTAAAGACATAGGAAGAACAAAGCATCATGCATCAAGCTACATCGAGAAAATAAGATAATGCCATCGACAACATGTATTGAGAAGCAAAAGCCTTTCCACCTTTAGCCTATATTCTGATAATCAAAATTGACCACCTGCAAGTAGCCATGCAAGTACTCAGGGGAGGTATTGACATGCTAAAACCACACTTGACCACCGTAAGTAGCAAGGTATACTCTAAGGTGAGGTGATGGATTTGTAACTCACATCTGACCACCTTGCGGTAGCCAATGGATCATGGCACCAAGGGGAGGTGTTGAGATATCGTGCCATGAGGACATAAACTAGAGGCTAAGGTATGGTGTAGGAATGTATTAAAGTAGCCACCCAAGTATGTGGACTACATGATGTGAAGATGTGGAGCAAGAACATCCACAAGGAGAGATGTGGATGAGAGGATCCCACAAGTGTTGACTATTCGAAATGCTCTTTCTATATAAGAGGCTTATCTCTTGTATTGCAATAATACACACACTGCAATAGATTGAGTGGTTCCTATTTAGAGTCTCTCTCCTCATGGTTCTTTGTATATGGTTTGAGCCTCCTTAGTTCTTCCAATGATCTTGTGTACTAGTCTTAGCATGATCTGTATCTTGACAATTGGGTCCTCTAAAGTTTCTTGTCACATTCACAAGCCTAGAGAGTACTTGGGTGGCCTTGCTAGATGCATTGAAAAAACTATGTGGTTCTTGACAAGCCTCTAGTGTAGGTGATATCCCAATGCATTTCATTAGTTTTTTTGTCATGAAAGGCAGATAAGAGACTTTTTGGACATGTCCACTACTGCTTTGCAACCGAATTTCAAAGTTGAGGAAGTGAGCATGACCACACTTTGCTATGGATTGAAGGAGCTCTTAGTTTTGGCATGGAAACAAATGAAGCAATAACCAACTTTGTTGGTGAAATATACATTTCTAGTGGTAGTACATTACTTATTGAGTTGCTGCCTAGAGCACAATAGCATAAACATACTTGTAGGTGTCAAAAAAAAGGAAAAGCAATATGTATATTTCATTTCCCATTGACTCTAATGGATGAAGCAACTATTTTAGAGCCTCTATCATTGAATGATAAAGAAACCAAAGCCACATTGGAAAATCTGTATAGAGAAGTAAATGATTTGGCTTCAAGTGCAGCACAAAACTTGCAAGATTTCTTTGCAAAATTAGATCTCAAGATGAACAAATACATTGAATGTTTGCGAGCAAATATAAGACGGCCCATATTCTTTTAAAAGAAATCCATCTAATGCTTGGAAAAATCCATTTGCTAAATCATTGTTGCCATTATGGGATGGAAACAACGATCTGTATATTCATATTGGATCCATATGTTATGGTAACTTGCTTATTGCACATCATATCTTACAAAAGTGGACAATACAATAACAAAATCATTCCATGACATAATCAAAAAATCTATTGATGAAAATGGCAATTTGATTGCTCGCATAAAAAAGATGGGGGTTGCATTCATAAACTTACAGTATATGCTAGCACACTAAGCAATCTACACAATTATACTTTTGTTGCCATTGCACCATGCCTCTTTAACAATACAATTTATAGATACAATACTAACACTGTATTCAAAAATTTTGGACTTTGTCTAAAGTCCAATTTCAAAACTGGACTAAAGAAAAGTCCAAAATTCCCAAATACACTCCTAATGCAGTTTTTAAACCAAACTTTGAAAATCGACGACTTGATGAGATTACCAACTACTTGAACATTAACAGATTGACCAATTCTCTTGCAAAAGTGGTATGCATATATATCGATATCTTATGTAGAAATATACCCTACCATAAGAACCACACATGATGCGAATTTGGCACTCAAAAATAAAATATACTTGAATTTCTAATATGATTTGCTCAGCCTCACTAGGCTTGTTGCAGAGAATTCAAAATAATATTAGCAACTATACTATTACAGACCACACAAGCCTACACCACAAAGGTCAACATATAAAAATTTTAGACCACAAAGGTCGATATATAAAAATTTTAATATAATGTGCTCAACCCCACCAGGCTTGTTGTAGAGAACATTACCAACTATACTATTACAGACCACACAGGCCGAGACCACAAAGGTTGAGATATAATGCCACACAAGCCAAGACCACACATGTCGAGATATGCCACATAGGTCGAGACCACAAAGGTCGAGATATATTGCCACATAGTCCAAGACCACATAGGTCAAGATATTGTGCCACAGAGGCTGAGACCACACAGGTCATGTGATGGACTACATAAAATAATAGGCTCATCACATAGATGAGCTATGCGTTTCAAAGGTGAAGTTGTGACACGCGCAACTAATACAAGAAGACCTATCAAGAGATGGCTTGACACACACCACCTATACAATAGCATGTCATGAGCCAATTGATTTTTTATCAAGACTAAAATATTTGATCATTAGTCTCTTTTATCTACTCAACAACCCACTCTTCCACTGACTCCACATCTGTATCCTCAATATAATTACAATGATGAAAGAAATTCAAGCAGTAACAGATTGTTTCTTGATAATTTCTTTGTGAGGCCCTTATTTTTTCTTCAGTATTTGCATCAAATCACCCATACCGAGTGCTGCGATAATGAAGGTTACTTAAGAAGTCAAACAAATCTTGTCGTGCTTTTATAATATTCCCTAAAAGTCTTTCGCTCTCTGCTATCTTTAGTGTCTCCTCCCTGTTTGTGCACCTCTGTGCATCAAATTCCTCTCTCTCCATCTGTGTCAATGTAGAGCCTTGTCAAATTCTGGACTCTCTCTTTGAGGATTGATAAGCAATCCACTCTTTAAGACTATTAATTCTTGACTCTACATATCCTACAATTTGGTATACATCCATGGGTGGGGAGATGGAAGAAGAAAGTGTCTGCAAAGGACTAGGATGGACGAATACTTCACTACCTCAATGTGGAGGTAGTGAAGTGGAGAGAATAAATAGAGAGAGGATGAGAGAATTGGTTCGCACTCAAGTGTATTCGCATATAGGAGATGAGGATGGATGAGTGTGAAGTGAAAGGTTCAAAATAAAGTCTGTGGAGCATTGGGAACTGATACTTGGAAATGAAATGATGTACTTTTAGTGAATGGAGCATTGAGAATGCTCTACTTTCAGTGAGTGAAGCATTGGGAATCGATACTTGAAAGTGAATGCTCTACTTTTAGTGAGTGGATCATTGGGAATCAATACTTGGAAGTGAAAGGTTACAAATATATTTTGCTCATCACACATTTAGTATATCCTAATAATCACATCATCGATCAAAGTGACTAATACAAAATACATTATTTTATTCCAAATTTTCTTTTACATTGAATATTTAAAGCTTAATATCCCAGCTTCCAATTTTGGTCTCTAATTTGCTTAATATCCCAGCTGCTCCACTTCTATGGCCTTCATCTAAGATAGTCTTCCCGTGAGTCTCTTTGCTTAATATCCCATATGCTCCACTTCCCTGGCCTTCATCTAAGATTTTGAATGGCTTACGGGGTTTTAATTTCTCTACACTTTCCACTTCTTTAGCCTTCCCTTTGCTTTGACGTGGTGGACTACTTCTTGCCTCTAGCCCTCTCGTATGACAAGTGGAACCTCCTTTGCTCCCTCTGATACAAAATCATTCTTCCTCTTCATGCGTAGTTCAAGCATGTGATCCCCACTAGATGAAGAGCTATCCACCTCCTCATTACTTGTGCTAGAGTTATCAGTCTCTGAGTCACCTTCTTTGTCTCCTCTCTCTTCTTCAAAGACCGTAGTACTGTGAAGAGAGTGGGAGAGAAGGAAGGAGTCTCACTTGCGGCTTTCTCACATACACAATTGGGGGAATACACACAAAGGTGGAGGCTGAAAATAGTTTTCCTCTTCTTAGTTGTGAAAGCCAAAAGAACTCTAAGTACAAAGGAATAGATGAACCCTATATATGTGGGTCTCAAACCAAACTCAGCTAACTAAGGTGGCATACTAACTGAGCCACGAACTACATTACATAAAGATAGCTGTCATCTAGCTATTATTCATGGGCAGTGTACCAGCTGCATCTGCGGCTAACTGTTTCTTGTACTGACCTTGAATGTGGTTCTGTATGCCCATAAGGCAGCATTCAGTTTCTTTGCCCAATCAAAACGCTATGGTTCTACTACCTTGGTGAGGATAATGCATATTATTTTGTTAGTGGATTCGGCCTGTCCATTCCCTTTAGGGTAGTAGGGTGTGCTTTTTCTATGGATTACCATGAAGCTAGACAAGAGTTCTTGGATTACCTCATTAACAAAATGTGTGCCCCTATCCGACACAATTTCAATGGGGCATCCGAATCGGGTGATCACATTTTCGTATAAGAATCTTGCTGTGCTTCTGGCATCTTTCTTTCTAACTGCTTTAGCTTCAGCCAATTTGTAAAGTAATCTGTGGCCACAATGATGTAGCGTGCCTGTGTTCCTTTTGCTGCTGGATGGATGGGGCCCACATAATCAATCCCCCATTTTTTAAATGGTTTTTGTGCAACAATTGTTGTTAGAGGATTGAAGTCTTTGTGTTGTGGTTTAGTAGTCCATTGGCATACATCACAGCCCTTGACATATTCATAGGCATTTGCCCACAGTGTCCCCTGAGGGACTAGAAGGAGTATGCACAGCAAATGAACCCTTACTTGGAAACACCTTACCAGTGGAAAAGTTACCCTACAGTTCCCAATGTAAGAAGTTTTGGAAATATAATCCACATGTGCGGATGAAGCTCGATCAAGAGAATTCAGAAAAAGAAAGTCAAGAAGAGCCTAACAAATTAGTAAATGTAACTATGCCACCCAGTACACATGACACATGTCAAGCTAGTTCTGCACCATCAGAGGTCGATCTTCAAGAAGTGTCGGAATACTTCAAGAATTACACGTGGCATTGCGCCAATAGCAACGCCAAGACCACTAAGAGAATCTGAAGTTCAAGAAACTGATTGGAGAAACTCCAATCTATGAGGGACCGGCAAAAACACACACAATAAACCTCGCCCTTGAAGGGGAGGAAGAAAAACTGGTTTTCATTGGGAAACAGCATCGTCAGGAAGATGAAACCAAACTCAAAGCACTCCTAATGGAATACCATGACTGCCTAGCATGGTCATACAAAGAAATGAAAGGAATTTCACCAAAAGTGGCAATACACATGATACCTATAAGGGAAGGTGCTCACCCTAAGGTGTGTGGACCTTGCTGTGGCTTCCCCTTGGAAGTGTCCTCCTGCAATGCCATCATGGACTTCTCTCAGGATTGGCATGATCTCATGAGGCATTACACATCTTCTTAATATCTTGGTCCTTGCCCATCTTGTACAGTTGTCTTGCAATGAGTTGATAGGGTGCACCCTTTAGAATTAATTGTCTGGCATCTATTGCTTTCATTTCAGGGGGTGGTCTTCCTGCCATCAAGTACCCATCTCCACACCACTCTATGTTAGTTGCAATCCCATGTTGAGAGACGATGTGTCCCAAAACAACTCAGTGGGTGACCATGAACTGGCATTTTGTTGGATTTAGGGAGATGCCATACTCCCTACATTTGATTATTACTGCTTCAAGACATTTGAAGTGGTCTTTTTTGTTTGAATGGATGCACAAATCATCCAAGAACGCCTATAAAAACTTATTCAGAAATGACTTGAAAGTTGTGAACATGACTCGCTGGAATGTGGCCGGGGCATTACAAAGGCCGAATGGCATGACTCTATATGCAAAAATACCCCATTTTGTAGCAAATGCTATTTTTGATTGGTCTTTAGGAGCAATTTGCACTTGGTTATAGCCACTGAATCCATCCAAGAAGCTATATATTTCTGATCCTGCCACATTTTCCAACACTATTTCTATTAAGGGTAAGGGATAGTGATCCCTAATTGTGGCGGCATTGTCCATGGTAGAGGGGCAAGCTCTGTCTTGCACCTATCCTATGTCCAGGCCCCCAGGGGTGTAGAATTGGCTTCCAATCAAGGGAAACAGAGAGAGAAAGTGAAGATAAAGATTTTGAGAGTTGAATAGAGAAGGAAGAGCAAGGCTCACGGGTGTAGAAGCCAAAAACAAGAGAGAAAGGCTAAAAGATCTACAACAGGCTCTCTAGAGATGCAAAAAAGCTCGTACGGGCAACTTTTCCACTGGTAAGGTGTTTCCAAGTAAGGGTTCATTTGTTGCGCATACTCCTTTCAGTCCCTCAGGGGACCATTCACGAGGCGGTGGTTCTGATTTTGAGGGAGCTGACTTTGCAAGGTACAATTCAACGATCCTTGATAGGACTCATTCAAATTCATTGAAGTGCTCCGCCTTGGCTTTTCTACGATTTCCTCCAGCTTTCTTGCGGGATCTTCTGTTGTTATTCAACTTTGGAGGTTCAACTTTTGGGAGCTCAACTGCCATTAGGGCATGCAGAATGGCTAAGTCATTATCAAAGATTTGACCTTCAATTTCAGCATTCTCAGCCTCTGTTTCAAGGTCCCAAGGAAAATTTGAGTCATCATTGGTATGGGTATCTTCTTCAGGTTCATTATCCCACTCGAGGTCAGCCATCAAGAATGGCATCTCCAGATTGATTGGTTCTTCATGTGGGAGTGGAGGATCTACCTATAGTGCCTTAGCATCTATCTGTGAGAAGATGGGGTCTAATGAATGGCAGTTGTCGATGGTTGCCAATGTTTGTATCCAATTATTGACATTGCTTTGTGAGTCACCCGCTATGGCAGGCTGTTGCAAGGGAGCTAATTTGCTTGAGATTGTCGTGGAAGATGTGTCATCCAATGCTCTAGGCACAATTGGTTTTATAGCTCCTGTTCCCACATTTACCTTGACTGTGGTGTCGCAATTCTGGATTGTCAGTCTATCAGTTCCCCAGTCAGCAAGATGTTCAATGAGTCAAAAAACTACATCAGCACTAAAAGCGGACCTTTGGGCATGGTATACAACATGCAAAAGTCTAGATTGCATTACTATCCTATGTTGATGGGGATGACTGTGTAACTTTTTCCATACATCAAACTCATGAGAATGTTTGAGACTGTCATTCTTTTTCTTTGCAGAAAGAAATTTTAAAGCCTTGACACCTCCAAAACTTGGCTTGCAAAGAATATTGCCTTTTTTTAAAAATCTTGTCTCATCTTTTGTAATCTTGGCCTGCCTAGAGTGTAGTCCCATATCTGAAAGCACCTTCTCAATTCTTGCAATCATCCTCTCACTTTCTTGTTGGGGCTTTAAATTATATACATCTATGATATACAAGTCCAACAAGTTTTTAATTATTCTGACAATAGCATGAAGGGCACAAATGTGTACTCTCTCAAGAGAAATTTCAAGAATTGGGCTCCATCTCGAGGGGGTCACTATGTATAAACCCTCTATATCACGTGCGTTCAAGGCCTATATTTAAAGTCCCTTATCTGTAAAAAATTTCATTAATAAAATGTATCCCTTTTCTATATAAATCTGTAAATTTTTTTCAAAACTATTTTAAATAGTCCCTTATGTATATTTATTTCTATAAATTTTAGAAATAAAAAAAATCCTTCTGTTGAACTCACGTGATAGGGTTACATATTATGAGTGACACCCCCGAGGGCTCCATGATGGATCTTTCCCTAAAACATCACAATTTGAACGACCCATTCAGGCTCCTCTGAATGAGCAACCACAACACCTTCAACGAAGTCCCAACAACTGCATCAGAGGGCAAAGCTCCACATTTTTTAAGTTTACGCATATTCTGAGCTTCTTGTTGCATTTAGGCACAATGACGATGGGTGAAACCCAATCAGTGTGCTCTATCTCATAGATGAATCCGGCATCTAGGAGTTTTCCCAGCTCGTCATAAACCATGGTGCCATATTTAGGATTTGTGCTCTATCTCGTAGATGAATCCGGCATCTAGGAGTTTTCCAGCTCGTCATAAACCATGTCCAAATTCACTGGCTTCACATACCTTATGCATTTCTACAACCTTGAACTTAGGCAATCCTGCAACAATATTTTGGGCCTGCATTAATTTAAGTCACTGTATATTAACATGACCAATGCGTTTATGCTAAATATCAATATCTGCAACTACACGGGTCCCATGTGTAAACATTGTTGCACTCAATTCAAGCATCTCTGCATCCAACGTAAACATCCTGCCCTTCTTTTTCCCTTTTGCTATCAAGCGACCTTTATTTTTCATATCCTCAACAAAGCATCCATGAGGATTAAATCTGACCTGCAAGCCTTGCTCAACCATTTGACCAACAGAAACCAGGTTCTTGGTGATATTCGAGACATGA
The DNA here is from genome assembly GCF_047967505.1 of Dipteris shenzhenensis. NCBI lineage: Eukaryota > Viridiplantae > Streptophyta > Polypodiopsida > Gleicheniales > Dipteridaceae > Dipteris > Dipteris shenzhenensis. Next base: position 35,914,484 of record NC_141617.1, on the reverse strand, counting down.
AATACATGAAACAGGTATTTATTTTTCCCATCCTGCATAGACAAAGGAATTTTACCAATCTGCACAATAGGATGTGCAGTATCATCACCAGTCTCCACAAATCCTGGTCTTTCCATGTTCCTTGCATCCTGCATCTATTCTGCATGATCTGTCATGTGGTTTGATGCACCTGAGTCAACATATCACACATCATTGCTTTCATCTGCACTTGTCACAGAATTGGTCATGTGCTACACCGTAAACAGATGCTCATTTCTGTCATCACCCTGTCTACTAGAGGATGCATAATTGCCTTGCTGCAATTTCCCAGTCATGATGTCATTCTGCTTTTTATAGCAGTCTTTAACCATATGACCCATTTTACCACAGTAGTAGCATTCAACATTGTTGTTTGCATTTTGGCCTCTCTGCCATCCACCACAACCTCTTTGGCTCCCCCTGCCTCTAAAGTTACCATGTCCTCCTCCATAGGACTGGTTTTCTTGAATTTGCTATATATTCTAATTTCTGCCAGGGCCTCCAGATCGGCCTGCTCTACCTCTGCCTATACCTCTTCCAACATTTGAGTAGAAGACAGTTCCAATCTGCAAAACTGACGAAAGTGGAATTTGACCACACAGTCACTTCCTAGTGACGATTTTGCATCAACAGGCAATAAGAATGATTCTGTCACTCCCAATATCTCTGTGCACAGGCATACGATGCAATTTTTGCGATAACTTTTCACCGACCTGCAGAACAGTGGTCGCACAGTAAAAACATGGCACTTTTCTAAGAGCCTGCAAAAAACTTCCGCCACCAAAACGGACCCCGAAATGGCCTCAAATCAAAAAAATAATATCACCAAGGGCGTCGCTCTTACCCACAGCATATATTGCCCTCTCGCCACACCGCGAAGGGCATCCCAATATGAGACAGTGCACTCTTGCACTTTTCGGCTGTGCTACCTGTAGAGATTTGCTCCCAAACTCGAAAAAGGAAAGCAACATTGATCCTCTTACCATGACACCGCGAACTTGGTTTGCTTTCTTGAGCTCCTTACCACGAACCGAGCTCTGATACCATGTGAAGAGAGTGGGAGAGAAGTAAGGAGTCTCACTTGCAGTTTTCTCATATATACAATGGGGAAATACACACAAAGGTGGAGGCTGAAAACAGTTTTTCTCTTCTTAGTTGTGAAAGCCAAAAGAACTCTCTAAGTACAAAAGGAATAGGTGAACCCTATATGTGGGTCTCAAACCAAACTCAGCTAACTAAGGTGGCATACTAACTGAGCCACTGACTAGAGTACATAAAGATAGCTATCATCCAGCTATTATTCATGGGTGATGTACCAACCGCATCTGCAGCTTACAAGTCGGTGACATAAATGCACAACGGTCACCCTGGCATATCACGAGTGGAGCTCAATATCTCAACAGATTCTTGAGGGAGCATCTTGCTCAGGCAAAATTAGCATGGGGGGAGGGCAGTTTTTATGACAGTTTGACCCCATGTTAGTGTTTTACTCATAACTTTCCGCTCGGTAGTCTGATTTTGATGAAACTTATATCAGCGCGAAGCTCTCTTCAAGATCCAATTGCCTGGATGTGAGGCGAGCGAGGTACGAGTGGTACTTCCAAAAATGGGTGGCGTGCATATCCTCGTAAGTGTGGAGGTGATGCCCGTGGAGGTTGCAGATGCGTAGGTAGAGGCGAAGGTCCTGGAAGTGAGATGGACCAACGTCGTGGTTGAAGAAAATCTGCTCTATTAGATTATGAATAAGGTCATCGATGGGACAGTTGTGGGTGGGAAGATCGCATAGGAGTAAGAGGATGAGGTGATTGAAGTGGACGACGATGACGATGGCTGGATGTGGGACGAAGCCGTAGGTGTCATTGAATGACTGGAGGCGAAAGCAAAAACCTTCCTACATTGTGACTCTATGTGATTAAACCTTGAATCAGATACTACAGCAAAACGTTATGAGTCTCTATGTCTAACAGTCTATTTTCATCATAATTTTTACCCCCATCTAGTAAACCGCCCATAACTTTCTGGCCACTTCTTTGTTTTTTATGAAACATATATCAACGCAAAGCCCATCTCAAGGCGCATCTATGTATGTGTTGAATCTTTGATATCATGTCTCTATTGAAAGTTATAGGCCTCTATGTCTAATGACAATTTGGAGAGTGTTTTGAGCTAATTGTAAAGGAGTTGTAAAGATATGTATGAAGGAGGTGCAATGTTTTCTTAGAACCTACCCATTCGACCCAATCAGCCCCTTCAAACTACTCAATATATATCACTTCATGTCATGTTGAGCCACAAGATCTTTCAACAAGGTATCGCTCTTCTCTTTGGCGCAGACCGACTTGCTAAGATTATGGCCTCTGCTGATCCTTTCGTTCTTCCTATGCTTGAGGAGGACATCACTTGGGATGTTACCATCTTCATTCTCATCTGAGGGAGGAAAGTATGGTGTGGTATCTTGGCATAAAAGCTTCTTTTTAATGTCCCTTTCTCAATGATAAATATCTTTGTCACTCAGTTCAAAAGCAATAGGAAGTGAAGAGGTGCGTAAAGTTTATTACCCCCAACTTCATGTCATAGTGCCTAATCATGAGTTAGATAATTAATGAAGATTGAAAGGAAGGAGGAGGAAAGGAGATAAATTACTATAGTCAAAACAAGTTGATTTAGCGATAGCTACATGTGGCTTTTTCCAGTGCAACGATGGTCAGTCTAATGACCATGGCAACGGCATATGCATGCTGCTTGGTGGAATCAGAATGGCATGCCAAGAAGGAGGTTTTGAGAAACCATATGAACATCATGTGATCATATGTGCATAGCACTAACATATAGAGAGTTCTATAAAGGAAAGTGTTAGATGCCCTAACCCTAACCCTAAAAGAGTTTGTATATATTCTACAATCTCAACTAAATCTACTGTACAGTTAGTCATTTGTGGTGTGCTCTCTAGTTATGCCCTCTCTCCTCCTATCCCCTCTTCATATTTTGTCATGGTATCAGAGCTCCCTTGCCTTCCGCTGAGGCATGGTGATCCTTGTGTAAGAGCATGAGAGTGATTGAGAGTTTGAGAGTTCTCTAGAGTGTTCTTCGTGAGAGTCCACTTCCGGTGAGAGATCTTCATCCATTCTTTGAGAGAAATTTTTATGTCATTTGAGAGAGAAATTTTCGTCCATTTTCCATTCATTCCGCTCACTCTTCTTGAGTGTTAGTGAGACTTTTTTTGTGAGGGAGAGAGATTTTGTTCATTGCATTCTTGTGAGAAAGATATATTTTTAGAGGTCCTATAGAGAGATCCTGAGCCTCTTTGACTACAATTCTGCTACTCTAGTCTTCTTTAATAAAAATAGCCTAGCAAAGGCTATGACAACCGACAACTAAAGAAGATAGCATAGCAAAGAAATGTCTCTATGTTTCCTCTCTACAACGAACAATCTACAATGAACTATGACAAAGAATTAGAGGTCCAAGTGTCAGGCGTTGTAAAGTTGAAGTTGACGTGGCAAAAACGTGCCACTGATGTAAAATTCTCAATCACATGTATACTTGAAAGACGTGGGTTTTAGCTTCTCCTATTGAAGGCAACATACAATGCGCACCAATAACTCAAACGGTAGCCACTCCAATTTGTGAATCACCGCCATAGCATCGGCAGCCTCCTAGCTCTCCCATAGCCCATGTTCTAAACGAGCTCTCCAACCAAGGGCTCCATCGATCTCCAGCACAAATGATGAGCCTCCACGAAACAAGCAAGCATAGCTGCCTCCACAAAACAAACGGACGGCCTCCTCCAACAACAATGAAATCTTCATAGAATCTTTAAAGATTCTAGTAGGATCTTGAAGATTCCTACAGACCTTATCACCAAGGTAACCACAACACAAGGGTTGGTTCAAAAATTGACATGTGGTGCTCCACTAATCCTCTCCTTGGGCTTGGTCTATTTGTTGACACATGGCACCACTAAGAGATAGACCCTATCTGCCACGTGCAAGTCGCATGCCACATCAACTTATCTTGGACACAATCATTATGCAAATGAACCAGAGAATATGTTCCTTGCAAGCGAGAAAATGTAGAAGACTGAAATAGTATATCTTGACATAGATTGCAATGCGAAAGGGAAATTCATGTATCAAGTCGGCCAAGCAGATCAAGATCCTTGGTACATCGACAGTGGTGCATCATCTGATATGACAAAGCATTAGGAATGGTTTACAGAGATGAAACCATTAGAAGGACATAAGAACATTATCTACACTGTAGATAATACACCGAATCCAGTTCAAGGGGAAGGCATTGTCCCTATGAACAATTTCACTGGTACGAAAGGATTGGTGAAGATGTACTCTACGTTCTCAGCATAAACCTCTTATTAATTGGTCAAATGATGGAACACAACTATCGAGTCATCTTCGATAGAGATGAATGCATGATCAGAGACAAATCCAGAGGATATCAGCTAGTACGAAAAGCAGTCAAGGAAGATGCTTATTTAGAAAGTACCATATTTGCATGCCATATCAGCTCAATCGCAATAGATGCCACTTTTCACAAAATGGAACAAAATGACACAAGAGATAAGGACATGTCAATTTCAAAAGCTTGATAGAGCTCAGAATGGCAATTGGAATTCCAAAGCTTCAATTTCTTGGAAAAGTTTGCGAAGCATGCTGCTTTAAAAGCGAACCAATTTCAGCAATAGCACCTCTTGAGAAAGAGGTATTATTGATTTGATACACACAATTGTATTAAGCTATGCCCAGACCCGCAACATGAATGGTTCGCTTTACTACTTGACTTTCATCAACGACTATAGCAAATATTGTTGGGTCTACTTTTTGAAAGAGAAATCTGAAGTCTTTTCCAGATTTCAAGAAACAGAACTCTGAAGTATTTTCCTGATTCCAAGAAAGAGAACTCTGAAGTCTTTTCCAGATTCCAAGAAAGCCATGGTAGAAAACCAGACTGGCAAACAGATTAAAGTCATGAGATCAGACAAAGGAGGTGAATACATGTCTTCAGTATTCATGAACTTTTGCAGAAGCAACGACATTCGAAGATAATTCAATTGTGCAGATACTCCTCAGCAGAATGCAAGAGCTGAAAGGAAGAATGGTACTTTAGCAAACAGTGCTAGAGCAATGCTCAGTGAGAAGCATCTTCCAAATTAGTATTGGATAGAAGCAATAGCCACTGCAAACTACTTGCGTAATTGGCTTTCGACTGAACTGATACAGGATATGACACCTTATGAAGCATTCAATGGACACAAGCCACGCATTGGGAAGCTCCACATATTTAATTGCATAGCATATGCCCACATACATGACGATCATCATAGAAAATTGGATGTGAAGTTACGTAAATGCATCATGGTTGGCTACAATGAAAGGTCATTATCTCCAGAGATGTAATCTTTGACGAGGAATCAGAATGGAAAACATCAAATACACTGGAGATAGACACACCGATTACATAGTCATCTACATAAAAGGTTGATGAAGAAGAGCAAGAATTTCTAGAAGCACCTCGAGAAGAGCCGCATCAACTCAGATAGTCTACTAGGGAAAGCAGACCACCAGCCAGATTGACATATGCTCAGAAAGACAAAGCAATTCAGGTTGAAACCACCAACTATGCTATTATGACTACCATCATGGATACAAAAGATCCAATGTACTTCGAAGACGCAGTTGACAAGCCTAAATGGCAAACTGCTATGAATGAAGAAATGGAAGCTTTGTGCAAGAATAATACTTGGGAATTATGCGACCTTCCACCAAGAAAGATGGCCATAGCAAATAAATGGGTTCACAAAGTGAAGTACAATCCAGATGGAAGCATTCAAAGATACAAAGCCAGACTAGCTGCAAAAGGATTTACATAGCATTATGGTCAAGGCTATGATGAGACTTATGCTCCAATAGCAAAGATGGATTCCATACGGTTCTTGATATCACTAGTGACACTCAGTAGATGGAATGTGTACCATATCGATGTCAAGAATTCTTTTCTCAATGGTTACCTAGATGAGGAAGTCTACATGCAACAACCAGCAGGTTATGCTGAACCAGGAAAATAGAATCAAGTTTGCCATCTCAAGAAAAGTCTCTACGGCTTAAGGCAAGCACCTAAAAGTTGGTACAATAGAATCAACAAGTATTTTACTAATCTGGGCTACATAAAATCCAATGCAGATCATACTCTCTACTACAAAGTTCAAGGGGAAGACATTACTATTGCACTTTTGTACGTAGAAAATCTGATTGTGACCGGAAGCAATGATAGCTTCATCAAAAGGTTGAAACAAGACTTATCTACATAGTTCGACATGAAAGATCTTGGACTTATGCACTATTGTCTTGAAATTGACTTCTAGAGAGACTCAGATAGCACCTTCATGAGTCAGCTAAAGTATGTTGGTAGTCTCCTGAAGAAGTTTCATATGGCAAATTGCAAGATTGCAGCCACTCCCATGGAACAGAGTTTGAAACTTACAAAAGATTCACAAAAGCCTACAGTCAATGATAGATACTATCGGCAGCTCATCGGATCTCTTATATATCTGACTATCACATGGCTAGATATTTGTTATGCACTAAGCTCACTAGCACAGTTTATCGCAAATCCAAAACAGTCTCACTAAAATGCAACCAAAAGAGTCTTGAGATACATCAGAGATATAAGAAATTTGGGATATAATACAGAGGAATTATAGAGGAAGTCATCCAAGGTTGCATGGATACTGTGATAGTGATTATGCCGGAGATCGTGAGACCAGGAGATCGACACAAGGATATGCATTTTTCCTTGGTTAAGGTGCTATATCATGGTTTTCAAACTAATAGCCAATTGTTTCTTTGTCTTCAACTGAAGTAGATCAGCTTAAGCATTCGCAAAGAATCTAGTATGTCACTCTAGGACAAAGCACATTGATGTCATAGAGCACTTCATTAGAGAGCACTTCATCAAAGAAAGAGTGTTACTTGGTGACATCACATTGCAGCATTGTGATAGCAAAGAGAATGTTGCAGGCATCTTTACCAAATCACTTGGCAAAGAGATTTTCGAGAAGCATCGACAGGCTCTTGGTTTGACTCAGAGGAAGGATATTCCCATTAAAGGGGTATAAAGGAATCCTTCTTTGATTCCCCAAAATCATCATCTTGAGGAAAGTCCTACTTCATGATGTTAATCTTGAGGGAAGGTGTTGAGAAACCATCTCAACATCATGTGATCATATGTGCATAGTACTAACACATAGAGAGTGATATAAAGGAAAGGGTTAGATGCCCTAACCCTAGCCCTAAAAGGGTTTGTATATATTCTACAATTTCAACTAAATCTAGTGTACCATTAGTCATTTGTGGTGTGCTCTCTAGCTATGGCCTCTCTCCTCATCTCCACTCTTCTCCTCTCCCCTCTTCATATTTTGTCAGGAGGATCAAATGGCAAGGACAAACCATTACGAAGAGATTCATATATATTTTGATCAGTTTGTCGAAGACCAATGAAAACATAAAATTTTGCTTGCTATAGATGCTGGAGAAGGCCACCAACAACTTTGGAGAAGAGAACAAGATGGGAGTAATGTGAGCATCGAGGAAATGCAACAACAATTCTTGGGATAGCTTTACTCCGTGGCCTGTCATGGGCTTCCCACTAGTTCATAAGATGGACCAACCAAAGAAATAAAAGGAGGTTAAAACTAGTAGACAAAGGTAAAGACCCTCAAGTGGTCTACATTGTAGAGGACCTTAAGAAACATGAAGAAGAAGATAGTATTTATAAACATAATCAAAGCATACAAATTGGGTTTGGTAATCATCATTGTCAATCATCAAATTGGCTTCACTAGTCATTATTGTCATGAAAAAAAATGGCAAAATCAAAGCATGTGTTGATCTCAAAAAATTCCTTGCTACCAAGGAAATATCATTTGGCATGTGCTTGAAAGGTCAATAAGCAAAGAGGCTAATGCTTTTTCAAGATATAATCAGGTCCTCACAGACCCCCCATATCAACAAAAAATGGCATTCACTAGAGAATGGAAGGTGTACATATAACAAATGCCCCAGCCACATTCTAGATGCTGATGGGAACAACTTTTAAGGAAGATCTAAGAGACTTCCTAGAGGTCTTCTTGGATGATCTTTGTGCAAACTCTAGTGGGAGTGAGCACCAAAAGTTCTTAAGAGAAGTATTTGAGAAGCACCACCTATATTGTATATGTCTCAACCGTTGGCACATTATATCCAAGTATGAGATCTCCATGGATGAGAGCAAGATTAAAACAATTTAAAAAGTGTCCAAAGATTCATGGGACATGTGGGTTACTATAAGACATTCATTTTGGATTATGCCAAACTAGAATAACCCCTATATTGACTACTTGCAAGTTTCTAGTGGATAGAAGAGTGCAAGTATTCCTATGACAAGCTAAAACAATCTTGGTGATGGCACCCATATTGAGGACCCCAAAGTCGGATGTAATATTCCACGTGCATAAATGCCTCAAACTTCATAGTAGAGTGTCTTGATGCAATCAGGGGAACACATTGGATTAACATTTGCAAGTTACCAACTGAATGGGGAAAAAATAAACTAGATCATCACAGAGTGTAAAGGCTTGGCCTCTCTTGGCGATGGTGTATGCAGTGCACAACAAGATTTGTCATTACTTACCGGCCAACAAGTTTTATGTACCATCATCAAGAATCAGTTTACATCAGCAACAAACCATGCACAACAAGATGGATGCTTATCCATTTGGAATTTTATTTCACAGTCAGTTTTCACAAGGGTTTAAAACATTTTCTGGATGGCCATCTTCCGTGAGTTCTAAATGGTGAGCCCACCATACGAGTGGAGGATGATGTCGCAGATGCCCCCTATTCCAACTTGGTTCTAGATTGGTAAGAGGAGATCAACAACTTCTTAGCTAATGGATGTCCATAGGACATGTCGCTAAACAAAGAGAGGGCACACAAACTGTCAAGGATGCAGCCTCTTATCAGCTTAATAGGGGGGCTTTGAGAGAAATAATTCAATTAGCTCATGGGGGAGGGCATGGAGCTCGGGGGGGAAGAGAGAATGTAGGAGGAGGCCACGTGTCCCTGCTCCAGATTTTTCAAAACCACCATGGCATTGCTATAAATAGAGCCATCCCTGCCTCTCCGTCAACAACGAAACGAGCTGCCCTGCAATCCGCCTCGTCTCCCTCTGTGTGGTGTTCTCCACATCCCTATCCTGTCCTCTGCCATCGCAGTGCAAGGACAACAAAAGTTTTGCAAGACAAGGGAAGAGAGGAGGAGGGACGCAAGGCAGTTTTGCAAAGGACAGGCAAGGTAGAGTCAGTTGCAGTTGCGAGGCGGAGGCGGAGGGGTAGGGCAGTGATGAGGCAGAGGTGGGTGACGAGGTGGAGGCAGAGGGGTTGGATAGTGAAATGTAAAAAAATAATAATAATAAATTTGGAAATAAATTCACCATCCCTTGAGCCTATCTTCCCTATGTAACAAATTATGCTATGAAATGAAATATTTTTTTGGCCAAAAGTTGCAAATCTCTTCTTGCCTTCAGTTTTAATCTAAACTTCAATGTGGGAATTGGTTAGTACTCAAAATTACGATGACAATGCAAAAAGTCCCATGCAAAATCGGTGCTTAGATTAGAAGATATAGAATTTAGGAATTTAGGAGACCCGTTAGGTGACCACTGATATATACTCATATATCGTTGGCAAAGATGACATATTATAAAGATGCATTAGAGAATATTAATTTGTGGGTGTGCTTGAACAAGCTCACTCAATAATAGGAGAATAGTTCACAGCCAAAACCTCAGCACACAAGGTGCTTCAGGAGGCCATCACTTATCTTTTCGTCATTCAAGTAGGAACATTCCGAACACGAGATACATTGGCTACTGTAGATGCTAGTGTCACCAATATCCCCACAAGCGGAGTATCTTCATGACAGTGGTTTGCATCTCTAAAAAGAACAGTTTGCTGCTGTATCTTTGATATCAGTGCACTGGCCACACATGATAGTCATTGCAATCCAGAGATTCTTTGATATCAGTGCACTGGCCACACATGATAGTCGTTGCAATCCAGAGATTCTTGACAACACGTACCGAGTCACCTTCTCAATGTGGCCACATAACATATCTTTCTTGCATTGACGGATGTCCTATCTTTTTGCATCAATGGATATCTCACGACATCCAATGCAAATCCAAGATATGCCCTTCCTCATTTGAGGAATTTATTGGCATGCATATATATTTTCAATTTTAATGAGTAAGTGTCCTTCACTGAAACACATGCACAATCGCTCGAATATCAGTCCATCAACTCTAACCCGGCTTCTTTCTTGCGTGTTGCTTGAGTCTCATTGCCTCAACCTTCTCCTCTTGCATATGCGCATCAGCATAGATGTTAGACATCAAAACATGAGCTGCAGCATCCTCTTCATCCAATTTCACGGCATATTCGAAGGCCCGCCTTCCAAGTTCTGCACTACCCCAATTTCGACAAGCACCCAACACCATATGCCACATGATAATATTGTGCTATCTTCTTTGCCAATGCTATCACCTCATCTAATTGGCCTGCACGGCCGAGGAGATCAAACTATGCCAGTGTGGGTCTCATTAGTTGGAGTGATGCCATAAATCTTTGATCATGGCCTCAAAGTATTTATGGCCCTTCACGACCAGACCTGTGTGATTGCATACAGTAAGAAGAATAGAGAATGTGACCCCATTTCGTTTTTCCCCTTCTCTCATTCTCTGAAGCATGTGATAAACAAATTCATTTTCTCCCAGCTTGGCATATCATGCCATAAGTGCAGTCCATGAGACCACATCTCGAGCTAGTAGCTTGTCAAACAATTCCCCTGCTTCTGTCAGTGACCTGCATTGGGCATGCATATCCACCAAGGTGTTGCCAACAAAAATATATCTTTCCAGCCCCTTTCTGGAAATCTCGGCATGTATTTCTCGGCCCTTGGATATGGATCCTATGCTGCCACAAGCTTTCAAGCTGCACACAAATGCGACAGCATTTGATGAGAGATCCTCCAGTTGCATCTGCTCAAGATAGTCCAGTACTTTCTCACCAAGCCCATGCTCTGGATACCCTGCCATGAGTGCAGTCCATAAGACTACATTTCGAATTGGGAGCTTGTCAAACACATCCTGTGCTTCTGCAAGCAATCCACATTCAGCATACATATCCACCAAGGTGCTGCCAACGAAAAGGTTTCTTTCCAGCCCCTTTCTGGCATCTCAGCGTGTATGCCTCGGCCCTTGACTATAGCTCCCATGCTGCCACAAGCTTTCAAGCTGGAAACAAAATGTGACCGCTCTTGGAGAGAGACCTTCCAGTTGCATCTGCTCAAAACAGTTCAGCGTTTCCTCACCAACGCCATGCTTGGCATATCCTGCAATTAGTGCATTCCACGAGACTCTGTCTCGAACAGGCCGCTTGTCAAACACTTCACGTGCTTCTACACCTGAGCCACATTGGGCATACATATCCACCAAAGTGATGCCAACAAAAAGATCTCTTTCCAGCTCCTTTCTGGCTATATCGGCGTGTATTTGTTTGCCCTTGTCTAAGACTCCTATGCTGCCACAAGCTTTCAAGCTGCACACAAATGTGACAGCACCTGGACCAGGTGCATCTGTTTGAAACTGTTCAGTGCTTCTTCACCAAGCCCATGTTTGACATATCCTGCCATTAATGCATTGGGCATACATATCCACCAAGGTGTTGCCAACAAATAGATCCTTTTCCAGCCCCTTTCTAGCAATCTCGGCGTGTATTTCTCGCCCCTTTTTAATATCTCCTATGCTCCCACAAGCTTTCAGGCTGCAAACAAATGTAATAGCATCTGGAAAGAGACCCTCAGACGGTTTAGCACCTCCTCACCAAGCCCCTGCTCAGCATACCCTGCCATTAATGCCGTCCACGAAACTAAGTGTAATTGAAGACTTACTTTGCTTTGCTCTCGGCTGTCCCACAACTGGGAGGGATCCGTGAAGCACCCCTTCCATAAGCGCTGGGCACATAACCACATGTAGGAAAAAAATTCTCTAATAAGGACAGCTCTAATGTACTAACATACCCATTTACAAACGCGAGAAAAGGTTAGCCGGGTTTTCTTGATTTCGACAGACGCTAAATTCACTGAAGTACCTGAATGCAACATTCCTCCACCCTCGTTCCAACTTCCACAAGGGCTTGACTGCCTGCGTGGATCAAAGTCACAGTGCGGATCTCCACTATAGCCACGTTCTACCTCCTGCAGTATGCATGTCAATTAGATCGGCCTAGTCTAAGCCCAGAACTAGTGGTCTCATCATTGTAATCAGTTAACATAATTCATATTGGTAAATGCACATCGCATTGCATACCAACTTGTGTGCCTTGTGTCAGATTTGCATTCTCTTATCTCTAATCTATCTTTTCGTGCTATCTAGTCCTTTAATTGCAGTTAGTCTAAGGTTGTTTGACTATAGTAAAAGTCCCCTGCATGTTACATTGGTATCTGAGCTTAGTGTTGACAGCCTAATGACACTGCTGTGACGTGACTTGGGATGGCAGGGCCCAACAAGTGGCGGCCGTGCAGATGTGGCTGATGGCACGTCAGCATTAACAAGGCCCTTGCAACAGGTAAGAATGGAAGGAACTCGGATGTGGAGTTCATGATTAATACTCAGTTTATGAGTGATAGTGGGTTGTAAAGGGCTACATAAGAAAGACAAAAGCATGGAGGGAGGATGTGGCCCTCGTATTGGGCCATCGGTGTGAGTAGGGGGAGGGGGGGGCAGGGCAAGAAGGGGGGAGGGGGGTGGGGCAAGGAAGTGGGACGGGTTGTGGGGTTGTGGGGTGGGGGCGGGGGATCGAGTTGATCATCAATGTCATAAGGAGCAACAAACACTAGGACCATGACCTCAAGGTCCGTAGAGAAAGAAAACTAGAAGCGCTCAAGCACAGTTGTCTAAGGCACGTGGAGGCTTGGTCAAGCCCTGTTGCCACGTGGCACGTTTGTTAGTTAGGAGCTCGAGCCAATTTTTAATGGATGTTAGTTTGGTAATTACCATTGGTGGAGATCTCGCAAGATCTTGGAGTGATTCTTGTTGTTTTCGAGCATCAAATTAACAAATTCCCTCCTTTTCTCAATTGTGAACAAACTCGCATCCTAATCCTTTAGCCGACTTCAAATTTTGTCATTTTGGCATTGTAGTGTGGATGCAATTACGACAAACCGTTTCATGATTGTACGGTGGTTGGACCATTTTAAACAACATTTTGTGCTATCACGATTGGTTGGGAGACCAACAATGTAGCAAATAAGCATTAGCATGGTTCTCAAGTGATCATAGAAATGTAGGATTCCACTTGACAAAAACTTTTGGAAAATAATTTGCAACTGTAGACAGGAGAATATGCAAGTAGTGCATTGTCAAGAATTCCATAATTGCCACACTTAAGATGTCCATTGAATCAAGCCAAGTTTCTTCTTCTCTGTCAAGGGCCACAATCATCCGAATATTGTCCTCAACCGTATGATTGGTGGCACTTATTTCGAAGAAGATTCCATCGCATGCTCTGCACATCGCTTTCAGCCTCGACGTCCCTATCCATCTTGGAAAACCACCACGCAGGTCACCATCCAACCAAGAAGGTAATCGGAACATTGAGCTGTCGACAAAGTACTGGTGACAATGGAAATGTTGACAATTGAATCTAATATCCTGATAGCCTCTTGCTGGCCCTTAACTCTCGAGAAATGCACAAGGGAGGCATTCCAATGGCTCATGGCACTCCCGTCACTTGCCATTTGATTTTGGGGAAATGCCTCCCTTGGCCATTACCCTTATGTCTTGATAGCCAAGATCTCTTTTGGCTTCAACATGAATATCCCAATCTATTTAGAAATATCCAATCACTATAATTTACATACACAATTCTCTCTTCTTGATGGACAACTAGCATTTAGTGTCAAAGGTTAATAATCACTCATACTCTCGTGCATGCCTATCATAACCCATTGCCTAGCCACCTAGGGTTGCCTTGATACAGATTCCCTCAAGTTTCTAATGGCCAAACCTTAGTGCATCTTTGTATGAATTTGGAAAATCTTGTCCTCCATGAATGAACTCATCAGTGATATCGTCAACAAATGACTAAGTGGTGGCACTACTAGGTTTTGTGACTTAGTGAGGGAAGCTTCTTCTTTTCCAAACTCTTGAGCCTCATGTATTGATGTTTTCTCATCTATCAAAGTCCTTGCATGACCAACCTATTATCAGACTAAGGAAATACATTCAGTTTGTTAGCAGTGCCCCGTTAGGGGCATGGCTCTAGCATAGAGAAACATGCTATTTTGGGAGCCCTTGGAAATCAGGAACAAGAGGCAGTTATCACTCTTCGGTCCCAGGGTTTCAAAAGAAGTGAGATTGATCACTACCTCTACACTAAAAGGTATAATGATAATAGCATGATGCTTTTGGAACTTTATGTGAATGATATGCTATTGGCTAGCAAGAACAATTATGAGATAGATGCATTGAAGACCAAGTTGCATGAGGCCCTTGACATGAAGGATTTGGGAGCCGCAAGTCATATTCTTGGCATGTGCATCATGCGTGATCGGAGTAGGAAACTCCTTTGGATTTCATAGAAGGAATATGCTACAAAAGTGTTGCAGTGTTTCAATATGGAGGGGGGGAAGGCAGTAAGTACTCCATTGCCTTCATATGTGAAACTGAGTCAGCTAGATAGTCCCAAATCAGATGAGGAGGGGGCCATGATGGCCAAGGTTCCTTATGCATCAGCGGTTGGGGAGTCTTATGTATGCTATGATAGATACTAGATCAGATTGCATTTGCAATGGGACTTGTTAGTCAGTATATGGATAATCTAGGAAAGAGGCATTGGGAGGCAGTTAAGTGCATCATGAGGTACATGAAGGTACCAAAGAGATGTGCATCTGCTTTGGCAGAGGAGAGATGTGTGTACTTGGGTACATAGATTCAGACTATGCAGGCCATGTGGATAGGCCATGTGGATAGTAGAAGATCCACTTTTGGTTATGTGTTCACCTTTGCAGGTGGCGCAGTGTCGTGGATGTGTCGTGCACAAAAGTGCATTGCTTTGTCTACCACAGAGGCTGAGTATGTTGCAGCCACAGAGGGTTGCAAGGAGGCTATATGGCTTGATCGGCTAGTGGGGGACTTGGGGATTCATATAGGTGTACCGACATTGCATAGTGATTCCATGAGTGCTTTTCAGCTAGCACAGAATCCGGTCTTTCATGCAAAGACCAAACAGTACATTGAGGTCAGATACCATTTCATCAGGGAGGTACTTGAGGACAAGCACATAGAGCTTGTCAAGGTTCATGCAGATGATAACCCTACAAATATGCTGACGAAGAGTTTACCTAGTAAGTGGTTTGAGTATTGTCGTGTATTGATGGGCATTGGATAGTATGTCCACTGGTTGTTCTCCCTTAAAGGTGCATTGGCCTTTAAGTGGGAGGTTGTGGGGGTTAAAGGCCATTGTACCTTAACCCCGGTTATGTACAATACTCAAACACACATATATATGGATGACATAGAAGATTAGGGTGTTCTTCACCCACCAAAACTTGTGTAGCTCTCTCTTCTAGTTATCCCTCTCTCTCACCTTCTTCCATTCCGCTTCCATTGTTGAGATCTCTCACTGCCTATATGAGGTCTTGAAACAGAAGTGGAGTAGACCCCAGGGCGAGGGCTTATAGGGCTTTGAAAGTTTAGCGTGTCGACTCATTTGGAGTCTTTCCATACAATCTTCTTAGTTGTCACGCTAATCAAAGTTAATAATAACATGTATGAGAAATACATATGAAGTATAGTCGAGACGAACAAACCACGAAAGCCAACTTTGTAACTATGTATCTATTGCTAACGGGTTTCTTATGTCCTATGGGCTAATGAAAAGATGGCAAGCAGGGGTGAAAGGAGTAAGAACTGACTTTTGAGCTTTTGCTGACCTTAAGGATGGTGACCTATCCAGCTCGGAAGAGTCCATGAGCCAGGGCAGAGACATGGATGAACCCTACAATGTTAGAGCCTTAGTGGCTCCAAACTCCAGCTCAAATCATCTCCAGTCTCCTACCCCTTCTACATAAATAGATTAAGGGAAACCTTTTCCAATGTGATGGGGATGTTTGGATTGACTGACCTGGCAAACATGGTAAACCATTTTCTAGGCATACTAGGGCTTTGGAAGAGCCTCAAGTGTCAACCCAACCAATGGTTTTGGAAGAAATGCCCACTGCTATACCCATTCTTTGATGAAAGCCAATCATATAGAAGTGAATTTGGCTCCAGGCACCCACGGAGTCCCAAAAGTGGGGACAAAGTGGACAAAGGAGTAACCTAGAAGGTCCACAAATAAGATCCCCCTTGGTGTTTTTATAAACGTTTTTTTTTTCAAAAAGCTCTTTTAAATCGTAGAATTATTTCTTAAAACGCTATTTATTATCAGGTCAAAGAAAACCTGAAACACCTATTCTAAACCCCTCTATGGGACTTTAAATCCCTTGTGGAATGGATTGAATCTCATAAGGGACCCCAAAACTCCTATATGGGACTTCAAATCCCATGAGGGACCGAAAACTCCTATACGTGACTTTAAATCCCTTGTAGGACATGGATCACATCTTATAAGATACTCCAAAACTCCTATGTGGAACTTTAAATCTCATAAGGGACCCTAAAACTTCTATGTGGGACTTCAAATTCCATAAGGAACGTCCAAAATCCTATACGAGGCTTTAAATATCTAGTTTGGAAATTCAAACACGTGGGATATTGATCCACTCTTATATGGGAGTACCAAACTCTTATATGGGAGTACCAAACTCATATATGGGACTTCAAATGTCATTGTCAACAAGATTTCAAATAACTTTAAATATCCCATTTGGAAATTCAAATATTCCATGTGGGATATTGATCCGCTCCCAAAGTGCACTTCTAAACTTTTACATGGGACTTTAAGCTGATGTTTAGGACTTCAAAAATTCCATGTGGTATATTGATCCATTCCTATATGGGAGTAACAAACTCTTATGTGGGACTTCAAATGTCATGTTCAACAAGATTTAAAATATTCATGCAGGATATTGATTTAATCCATCAAGGGATATTGGTTAAAGACTAAATTTTAATTGTCACGAGATATTGATTCAAATGTCATGTTTAAGAGTTCATATTTACATGTGGGATATTGATTCAAATGTCATGTTTAAGACCTCAAATATTCACGTGGGATAGTGATTTAAATGTCATGTTTAAGACGTCATATATGGGGATTTCAAATTTCATGGTCAAGACTAAAAATATTCATGCGGGATATTGATTCAAATTTCATGTTCAAGACTTCAAGTGTTCACATGGGATATTGATTTAATCCATCAAGGTCTATTGGTTTATTTCCATAAGGGACTTCTAACTACCATGCAAAAGATGACACAAAAAGGGGGGAATCCCATGAGCGAGCTTGAAATCCTATGAGGGAACTTGAAGTCCCATATGGAAGCTAGAAATGCCTAAAAAGGGATATGGATAGGATATATTATTTAGTGTTTTTTTGTATTAGGAGGTTTATTTCCGTAAGGGAGTTCTAACTGCCATGCAAGAGATGACACAGAACTTAGGGGGGAATCCCTTGAGGGAACTTAAAGTCCCATATGGAAGATAGAAACTAAAAAACGATATGGATAGGATATATTATTTAGGATAGACATGCATAAAAATGATATGGATAGGATATATTATTTAGGATTTTTTATATCGGGAGGGCTTAACATTTTATTTTTTGCCCTTTCAAATGTTTTCAATACTTGCAAGATTCTAAAGAACATAAGTATACAAATTAATATCATCAAGTTAAAGAGCTATATATATCTAAGTACTTCATGAGGCCTTGAGCTTGTGAATTGATTCAATATTTCAAATAAATCCTTCTATTTGGTTAGCCACAATAGTTGTATTTTTTCTTAGTGAGTTTATGATGGATTGGTTCTTATAAAACATCCCATCAACAAGCTCATGTATATTTAACATATAGCAATGCTTGGACAGAAACCTATATTCTCATTATAGGATATCCAAGTGTTATCAAATTTCCCATTATTTGATGTTCATGAGAAAATATAAATTTTTTTACATACTTGGAATTGAGATGCAATGATAAGCTTGCAATAAAAAGTTTGTAGTAATGAATATGACAAATACTCATTTTAGATATGGGACAGTTTCTTAATTTAATTGTTTGTAATAAGTGAGAAAAAAGTCTTGATTTAACCAAAATGAAAAATGAAATTAATTGTACATGTGCTCGATTCTAAAACATAAAAGAAAAGAGAAAACTAGCATATTGTTGATTATTATGATGGACATGACATAATTCTCACCATTAGTTCACATCACATTACTTGTTATTATCTATAGGGTTCACTTAAGCTTCTTAGCCCTTTTCTCTCTCGTAGAGGCATTTCACATCTAAGGTATGATAATTTGGATGGATTCATATTAGCTTAGAAATGAGTGTAGGATTCCCGGGGGATTCATAGGGGGAAACTTATGATATCACGTGAGTGTACAATAGGGGGTTTTTTTGAAATGAGGCATAAGCTTATACATTAGGGGTGGGGGCCCTTTTTTTTTCCCCAATATTGAATTTAAGCTAGGGGGACCATGTCATATTTAAGAAGGGGGGACATAATATAGGTTACCTTGGGTAACTAGTCCAAACAAGTTTGATTTTGTGTATGGTTTTAAATAGTCATAGGGAAAGTAACCTAAATTTGCTTATTGTGTAATCTAAATGCTTGAGAGAGAATATAGATTTAAGGAAAGGGGGGGACATAATGGAATTTTGGTGGTATCTTATAAGCTTAAATAGGGGTGTTTTATCATCCTACGTGGATCTTAAATAGGGGGTTTTCTTGAAGTTCATGCACGCAGGTGACGTCCCCCTTTAATGAAGAGTGAATCCCCCGGGGTAGGATTTAGCTAAAAGGTTTAAGTGTAGAAGGTAGGTGTTGAGAGAACGTAAAAATAGTTGAGAATGCTCAATGTTGACCTAGTGTTGGAGCACGGGGTGCATGAGGGGGGGGGGGGGGCACCTTATATATGTGTGACATAGCATGTGAAAACAAGAGACTATTATTAATTCTCCTGTACACATCATAGTACTATTCGTTAGGGGAGATTTGGAGGAAAAAAGGGCCCTTTACTTAAGGAGAAAATTGAAGATCTAATAAAAAAATTAGCAATCCAGAAATTAACATTTAAATAATGTTGGAAAATTCCCTCCTCCTCATTAGTGGAAGGAAGTGTTTGTCAAAACTTTTGACCCTTTGGCCACTGTAAAGGGGAATTGGAAATAATAGTGGCCATTAGATTATCCAAGAGCATCAAGGTTCTGATTTCTCTCCACCATAACCATTGATGTAGCATGATCCAATGGTTCTCATTAAGTTGCACTAGAGATAATTAAAGCTCCATGGCGGGCATGCCAAAATTTTAGTTGGACCATTAGATTTACACTAGATCTAATAGCCCTGGATAGTGGGCAGTAAGCTTGGACTAGTGCCACATGATGCACGGTCGAGCCAAGTGCAATGCCAATGGATCTAACATATGAGCAAGGGAGTGGATTGTGTGCCATTGGAGGGACGAGGATGGGATGCGGATCGAAGGGCCATAATTTGGCATGCTCGCATGAGGACATCCTACGGCAATGGACTACAGTGAGTGCAATGCCATTAGATCCTTGAGGATCCAATGGATGTGAGCAAGTGTGTAGATCACACACTGTTGGATGCGAGGTAGATCGGATAGCCAAAATTTGGCACAATCACATGTGGCCCATGTGCAATAGCTATGCCCTTAGATTAGAAGTAGATCTAAGGGTGGATTGGAGGTACCTTATGCGCACCCTTGGATATGCATGACATCTAATGATTCCAATTTATTTGCATGTTTGATGTGAATGGCATGTGGCCCAAGATAGCTTGTGAGCTCTTAGGTTGATCCAAGGGTGAAAAGTAGGTGCCTCACCCTAGTCGTGGGATGGAAATTAGATCTAATGGTGGAAAAAAGGCACTTCATGTGCACCTTTAGATTGACTAGTAGGTGATGATCCAATGGATCACAAGGCCATTCCATATGCACCATTGGGTGAGGTACCAATGCATCCACACCATCCAAATGCACATGACATGTTATACGTCTCTTAAAGAATTGTAAAAGCTTTCCATTAAATCTATCTTACCATGCCACTTTTAGCTGAGGATTAGGAGATTCACCATTTCTTAATCAAATCCTTATGAGGCCCTTTTTGAGTCTAAATCTCCCCTAATGTTAAAATCCCCTTATGTATTATTAAACTCCCTCATGTACTTACACATACTATCAATTCATACCCTTCCTTGAATTCATTAAGTACTTACATCTTTTGTAGCATGCATATCATGTAAGAGAAAGACTAGTGATTCAATTGTAATAAACTATATAAATTATGCACAACCCTTCTAATTTCAATAAAAGTATAATAGATAAAAGGATCTCACATATAAGATGTTAAATTTTCTGTAATAATTTATAGACGTTGAATTTCCTTTAGTATAGCATATATGTTGAATGCTGGATTTCCTCTAATAATTTATAAATTTTAAATGTAAAAATAATCTTAAATATAATATTCACATTTAATTTCTTGAAATGATGATACGCTAGACTTGTTTCCACTAGAAGTAGACATTTTCTTATAGAGAACTAATGACTCAAATGCATTTTTACGGCAGGAAGCCTAGGGAGAAGTTTCCCTTTTCTAAGCCATTGGGAAGCCATATGTCCTAATCATAGCCACTAATTTTACCAAATCCAATGGTTGAATTTTTTTTTGGGATTTTTGGGGGGTTCTAAGTCAAGATTTTGGCTTTTTCTTCAATGATCGCCTTTTCACATTTTATTAGGAAAGCTTCTTGGTTAGAATCTTCTTTGTGCTCTTTGGTGAACTACCTCTTCAATCTTAGTTGCTCTGGTGGTGGATTGCTACTTGTGCAAAAGTTGACCGTGTTTCTGTTGCTTTACTTTTCAGCCAGGTAAGAATGAGTTCTTAGGTGATTTTGTGTTTTCTATTGCTTCTCATTGTAGAAATCGATTCCATCGCTCCAAAAATTCGCTCTATCACTACAGAAATTGGCACCATCCTACTTTCTATCGATGCAAAATTGGCTCCATCTTGCCTAGTGCATCTTGCAAAAATTGGCTCTATTTTGCCTTCCATTTGTCTCTAGTCCGCACAAATCCATCGTATTTTGCCTCCCGTGCTTTGGAAATGTGTTCAAATCTTGCCTTCCATCCGATTGTGGCTTCAAAAATCGATCGAGATTTGCTTTGACATCAGTGGAGCATTTTTTGTACTAATTGGGGAACCTTTTAACCCTCAAAGCTTTTGCCATGGATGTTTGGCGGTTTCATTCTTCTAGTAGTGTGCTTTGAGGAGCTCGGAATTGTTCTGCCGTCTAGCTTGTAATTGTTGCTTGCGAGCTTCTTTTCTCATCTATTCATGACTCCAAGCCTACTCAGCCACTCGAGAGCTACTCCTTGTTATTTTATGCCTTAACTTAGCTTTGTATCAATTGCCTCAGGTCATCTTACAACAACCTTCATGAAATACCTCCCTCAATCAGAACCAACACCATCTATCCTTCACCTATGTTGTTTTTGGTTTTGAAGCCAGGCCTTAACTCAAACGAAGACACCCACACTGCCTGTAGCCTGCAGCAATGCTCCACTTAATGGATACCCACACTTCCAAGCATGGCTATGTCCTGTTAGAACTCTTCTCCACTGTGAAAAGTTGGAAAGATCGTCTTCTTTGTGGCAGGATTCAATGCAAGCATTTGGAATGTTGAAGGGGGCTTGAAAGGAACCGACTCCCATATCTTGCCTGGCCTCTAAAAGCATATGAATTTTTCTAGATGGTGTATAGCAATATGTCTCTTGCGCTTCTCCTTGATTATTTGGGTGTGATCCATGGTGAGCTGCACATAGTCACTAAAAAATCTTCTCTGTGTCCTTTTTGTGCAGTATGAGCTGCAATGAGCATTAGGAGAAACTCGACTGTCTATGCTAATAGTTGCTTAATTCCCACCAAACTATTATAGGGAGAAGTTTCCATTTTTTGAGCCCTTGTGAAGCCACATTGGGAAAAAAGGGAGCTCATTTTGGGGCTCTGTAACAAATTCGCTATTTTCTCTTTTATCTCTCCTCTAAAATGTGGAGAAAGTAATAAAATATAGATATATGACGTTCAGGACTACAATTGTGCCAGTCTAGGGAGGAATAAATAAGTCCTTTTAAATAATTGAGAAGGCACTGCATTAAACTCTCCATATAGATTCTTTCTCCATATAGATTCTGCATCTCTTTTGACGGCGTGCTGGTGGCCTCTCATAAAGAACCCATAACTCATCTCTTTTTTCAAATATTTGAATGGTTACTACGAAATATTAACGATGAGTTTTATAAAAAGTAGACGAGATGAAGAACCAAACCTCAAGAAATGGCTATGTGCAACCATACTACTAAAGAAGAACCTCAAAAGAAGAGACTACACCATTTGCACATTGATTTGGAGGAACAATATGCACCACTATAGAAAAGAGGAAAGGGTCTGCTTGTAAATGCTAAGCGAAAGGAAAACATGAGAAGAGGAGGCTCCCAACATATAGACTTATGGTGCAAGGGATAGATTTACCCAAAGGGTCAACGTTAGCTTGGGTGTAGCCAATCATGGAACTATTTTCGGGGCCATTTTGGGGCTACGATGCGATGCGCTTCTGGGTGAATATTTGAATTTTGCACAGACCCGTGCTCTCGTCAAAAATTTTCCCGACGTCATGAAGGCACACTGGCGTAATAATGAGACACAATCTATTTGTTTGAAACACCGCATAGCTCGACACATGGCATCTCTGCACTGCTTTGTGCAACACAGTCTCTAGCTTACACCGCCTGATCACTTATTATCGTGCAGCCTTTTGCTGCAACTTTGCCACCTGTCATTGGGCATGCACCCATGCAGATCATTAAAATTGAAGGTTGGCTTGGAGAGTCCACCATGTTGGTTCTTGTCGTAATAATTAGATGCAATCTATCATTCTGAACACCGCTGCAGTGTAGCTGACCACCTGCCATCATGCACCCTTTTGCCGCTTCTTTGCTCGCAACCCATGCAAATCATAGGTTGGCTTAGAGATACCACCGCACTGGTTTTTGGCATAATAATGAGAAGCAATCTATCATTCTGCGCCTCAGTGCAGTCTCTGGCATGACTACCTATCATTGCCTAGAATTCAAGGTTGTCTTGGAGAGACCACCGTAGTGGTTCTTGGAGTTATAGCTCCGTTACCTATTTTTACATATTACGGAGGAGATCTATGAAAGCCACTGCGATGGTTCTTAGAGTTATATATTTGTGTACCAAGGAAAATGTATTCCGTTATGCAACCAAGCAAAATGCAATTGACGATATGGCCCTTGAGGGGTCCCCTTTAGGGGCAAGGGCCATATCTACGTGCATTATACAATATCTAGGATGCCACTGGACAAAAATGGCATGTCGATATGGCCCTTGCTCCTAAAGGGGACCCCTCAAGGGCCATATCATCAATTGCATTTTCCAAAAGTTAAATTGCATTTTTCTAGATGTATCTCCATGCAACCACAATGGTGGGGTCGTTGGAGTTATTTTAGCGCTATTTTGGTCATAAACCAAGGAAATTGTAGTCCTTCTTTCTTGGTATTTTAGTCCTTGTTGCAGTAAATAAAAATGATGGCAAAAGTACAATTTATCGAGTGAAAATTGAGCAAAAGATATTACAATGTACAATTACATCCAATAACACGTTATATAAAAATTATCAACTTATACCGAGCAAAAATTGAATAGAGGATCTTACATTTATAAAAACTCGACAATTGATGAGAGCCTTAAACAAAAGATTATAGGTAGCGGCCATAACCATTAATGTAATCCCGTTTTGTTTAATTTAAGGCTCTCAGTATGCATTGTTGTTAACTTTTATCCTCAATCTCCTCTTTTTCTGTCAGAGTAGTGGACTTTTTGGCCTTAGCCTGGCCTTTGGATATAGGGGGTTTGGGACCTAAAGGGGCTCTTCCCTTGTACTTATAGAGCGGATGGGGGTGGTTACCTTACTTATCCTATGTCCCCAGTTAGAGGAGAACTCGTGGTGGGCGGTCGTGGCACCTACGTAGGACAGCCAATGAAGATCTGATTTTACCCTTATGGTTCCCTTGCTTACCTCTTGGGGTTTGAGCATATTGAACGTCCTTAGGGGAACCACCAGGGTCAAACCCTCGAGCTCTGGTGTGGTGATCTGAAACCCTACTCTTTCTGGGACATCTATGTTGGCTAAGATGTGCATCCAGTTCTGCGAGAATTCTAGCTTGGGAAGAGGTGCATACTAGAAGCCGTCATACTCCTCATCCTCTTCCTTGTCACAGGGTTGGAATAGCTTTGCGGAGGTGGTTCGGGCGGTGGTGTCGGACTCTGTGGCAAAGAGGTATCCTAACAATGGGTGGGTGGTTTGCTCCTCGTGCCACACGTAGATATTATCATTATGCCAGTCATGCACAAGTCTGGACATTCGCAAGAAGGGTCTGCCTAGGATAGCTTCATATCCGGGTTGTCGAGTGAAGTCCATGACCACGAACCTAATAGGGTACATGAATCCAAACACCTAAATGTTTATGCCAATCAACACTCCTAGAGGTTCAATGGTTCCTCCATCAGCTAGCTTTATGACCAGCATTCCTTGCTGGGGGTTTGCTCGAGTGTGGGTTTTCCCCAATTTTCCTAGCATTCCTTGGTGCATACACTCATCCTGCTCCCCCATCCAGGATGGCTTGCACCTTCTAGTTTCGGTAGACTATGGGGATTGAGGCGTTTGTGTCATCACCCTTGAAATACTGGCCTAGCTTGTTGATGGGAATCTTGGGTAGGCTTTCCCCCTTTTCTAGTGCTGATTGGTGTGGCTTAGGGTTGGCAGGGGCTAGAGGTAGGAACGGCCTATTCATCCAATTGGACAGATCACACCACAGGATGGGATTTCCTCTTAGGAGAGACGCGATTGGCATTTTCACCTCTATCGATAGGGATGCAGCTAGACCGGCACTGTCGCAGGGTTATGATGAAGCTTCTTCCTCCATGGACAACATGTCATCGAAGCTGTACAAGTCTCCTTCGTCTTGGAGGTTATGTAGCATTGGGTCTTCTTGGAACATCTTCTGCATCAGATCCGGAGCTTCCGACTGCTCCAAGATGAGGTGTTCCTCTTCCTCCACTCTTTCTGGGACCTTGAGCGATTTCTCTCCTTGATGCCCTATTAGGTGGGCTGGATGGATAGTATCTGACCCCCTACTCGATGCCCCATCGGGTGGGCTGGGGTGTTCCTCTTCCTCCACTCTTTCTGGGACCTTGAGCGATTTCACTCCTCGATGCCTCATCAGGTGGGCTGGATGGATAGTATCTGACCCCCACTTGCCTTTAGTCAATGCTCAAACTTATCTTGGCAATCACGCACCAAGTTTTAGGCATCCTTTATGTATTGCTTTTCTAAGATCGGTAGATCTCTTTATAGGTGGGTTCTGGTGCCAGGCCCTGAGCCTGCACTGGTTTGTTCACTTCTGGAATCAGGGGTACATCAGGGTCACCCTAGATGGAATACTATTTGAAAGTAGAGGCGGTGGCAAGGGTAGCTGTCTCCTCATCGGAACCGTCCTAGATGAGCACCTCGTCAGAACCATCACCTACGGGAATGGCCTTCTTGGAACGAGTTAGATGTTGTAGAGGAATCTCGAGACCCCGGGCAACGGGGATACCTTACCCTTCTTGATGAGCTTCTTCATGGCCTTGCCTAGTGCCTTGGCCTGCATCCTTGTAATGACTTGTAGTGGCACTGCGGCCACATGGCCTTGTTCGATGCTAAGCAGATTGAGGCTTGTGCTCTTTGGCGGGGTGAGTGGTGTGGGCTTCATTCCATTAATATGGGGTACTTATACAAGTTGGAGAGCTTCTCTCTCTACATGTAGGAATTGTAACACATTATCTCTCTACATGTAGAACTTGCATATAGAAGTTGCATGTAGAACTTGCATGCAGAACTCGCATGTAGGAGTTGCATGTAGAAGTATGTAGAACTTGCATGTAGAACTCGCATGTAGGAGTTGCATGTAGGAATCGCATGTAGAACTCGCATGTAGGAGTTGCATGTAGAAGTCGTATGTAGAAGTTGTATGTAGAACTTGCATGTAGGAGTTGCATGTAGGAATCGTATGTAGAACTTGCATGTAGAACTCGCATGTAGGAGTTGCATGTAGAAGTCGTATGTAGAACTTGCATGTAGAAGTTGCATGTAGAAGTCGTATGTAGAACTTGCATGTGGGAGTTGCATGTAGGAATCGTATGTAGAACTTGCATGTAGAACATGCAAGTTGGATTTCTAAGAGGGATTATTTCTAGCCTTATGCAAGTACAAGCGGAGCTTTGCCGCTACTCTATACACACATTCTGTTCTACCTAAGTCTAGGTTGTGGCACAGAGTCAACATACTCCCAAATCCATTTCATTACCCGTCCTTGGGTTATGGCTTATTGCGAGCACATACCTGGGTTGCCATGCCTTTAGTCCAATGGCTATGAAACTTGTGTCGTGCCAGTTGATCCTGCTATAAAGCCTTGGCACCATACAATTTTTGCTCAGTTTCCAAGTAGCCTGTATCCACCATCTGCTCGAACAGAGATATGTGGCGTGCTTCTAAGAAGATCACTCATTGATAGAGTCGACTTGTAATCTGAGCATCGACCCGTTCATTGGGATTGAAACTGAGTGGAGGCAAATGGGAATCGAGGTAACATGGGACCTCTAGAATGAATTCCAATGTTTTACAGAATATAGCACTTAAGCAAAGGAAGCAATCAATGTTGCCGTGCATTACTTGCTCATGCTGCTGAAGTGCTCGGACCATTGTGCCTTGGATATTCCATTCTACACCAGAGTATGGTTCGATCATTGGCCAATTAATGGTTCGATCTTCATCCAAAGTGTGTATGTTGACTTCCCATTTTTTACACCGTGGAACTGCATAGAACTTGGGATGGGTTCTGAGACATGGAGGTGCACGTAGGTACTCCTTCAAGAAGATTACATCAAAGAGATTGGGGCGGCACCAATCAGGTTGTGGATCCAACTTGCTAATCCAACCTTCACTAATTTGACGCTGACGAAGGTTGGTAGGAAAGTTTTTTAGGGTCCATCCGCCTGGAGTTTTCATATCAGGATATTTGCTCCAAAATTCCTTGATGGGGTTACTGGGAAGTGGTATCTCATCAAAATCATACCCTTGGAACTTGGCATGGGAGTACGAATTGGATTATCTGGATCTTGATATTTGAAATCAAATACTATGTCATTTTCTACTGATGGAAGCACAAGTAGTGTCGGAGGTGATGACGGGGTAGGGAGAGAATCTGGGGACATGGGGGAGAAATATGGAAGAGTGTTAGTTGCGGAAGGGGGAGCAGTGGGGAGGGGGGGAAGAACTGGGCAAATGGTTTGAGTAGCTTGGTAATCCTCAAGGGTAGGATTAGCAAGGAGAGGAAGAAGCTAGGTGTGAGGGGCTCGTATGTTTGTGACTGTTGGGTTAGTTGAAAATGGTGAGAGGCATGAGCAAAGAGACAATGGAGGGAATAGATGTTAGGATGGAGCTCAAGGAAGGTTAAGAGGGTGGTAGCAGCAAGGGTAAGTGAGGTTATGATGTTGGCAGAAAGAGTGGTTAGATATGGGAAGTTGGATGTGAGATAGGCCCTGTCATCTTCCGACACTTCTTTTTGTTGGTGCGATGGGATCATCAACTGCATGGGTGGGATGCCGGTTATGTCATGCCTTGCAAATAATAGTGATGGCCTTTGTAGCAATAGTAACAAACCTACAATAACCGTGAGGGGAGGACTACCCATGAGGCATACATATGCAATGAAAGCATCTGTCATGAGTGCTATAAACCCGGCATGTGTAGACAGGCAGAAGATATTTTTTTCATCTTCGGACAAGTCTTGGAAAATTATGCGTAGGGTTTTAGTTCCGATGGAACATTCCCATTTGATTGTTGGATGAGCAGATATGATCCTGATTTGGAGTTGCTTCCATTGGATAAGCACGTGTGCGTTGAGGTGATCTTCCACTTGTAGAGCAGCCACAAGCTCTTGGTACACCACTGTTGTGCATTGTAGTGGGGCTTCATTGGTGTTGTCTTCCAATGCCTCATTGTTTTGCACTAGCAATTGGAGTTCAAGCTTGGAGATGATTATCTTTTGGGAGTGCATCTCATTCATTTTTTCTTTGTATTGATGGTAGATGGTTGTATATGCCTCCTTAAGCTTTCTCATTTGCAAGGTGACCTTTGCGTGTTGAGGAATGTCTTCAGTGGTATTGGACCATTGGTCCAAGACTTGTGCTTGTGAAGTGCTAGCCTCTTGAGTGGTAGCGAGTTGGTCTTTTAAGATTCTGCATTCCCTTGTAAGCTTGTCAATGCTGAAGGCATGTACTGCCAAAGATTGTTTCATGTCTTCAAGCTTGTCTTTGCAATCCTGGAGCTCTTCTTCTTTGTGAATTAGAGTGAGTTGAGCTTGTGCCACTACCTCCGTCTGATGCACATGTGTGGATGTCAAGGAGTTTTAGTAGGTCTGTAGGATTGCCGTTGCTTCTATTGCTGCTGTCAGCTGTGTTTGACTTTGGTGGAGGTTGGAGGTCACATCCCTTACTGCCTTCTCTTGAGCTTGTAGAGCTTGGTTCTTGCCCACTTCTTCTACCTCCTTCTCATCTATCTGTTCCCGAAGTGCCTTGACCTCTATGGCGATTGCCTAGAATTGGTCTTCGATTTCTGATGCAGTCTGCCTATCCAATTCCCTTGCATATTCTTCCTTGGCCAAGCTAGTGAATAGTTCTGACATTTGGATCATTTGGCTAGCTTGATGTTGGAGAATGACAGACGGTGATGAGGTTTGGCGATATTGCTGATACAAGTGGTGCCCATGTAGCCATCCCAATGATTATGTAGTACTTGGGCGAGGTTGTTCCAATGGCATTTGAGTCCCTTGTGTACAATAGTCATACTATGAATCTGGCACTAGCTCCCCTTGTGGCTCCTCGACTGGCATGGTGTCGATGGGCAATTCTAGTGATGATGTAGCCTCCGGCTCTGGTGCCGATCTTTCCTCGTTCTGGTGCCGATCTTGCCTCGGGCTCTGGTTGTTGCTGTTGTTGGAGATATACTGGTTGCAATTGTGCATCGAGCTATAGCATCTCATGGGGCGATTCCGCAATCCCTACCTCCAGAATAGGTATTTCTGCTAAGGCATATGCACTTATCAATGTGATAGTAGGAGAAGTTGGTGATGGCTCCCATACTGGTGAGAAGGGTATGTCCAACTCCTCAATTGGTTTTGGTGACTGGGGCAGAGTCATTTCTCTTTCTTGTAGTTCCTTTTTTATGATTATAGCGAATAAGTGTGGAATTTTACATTTCTGGCCTAAAGAACCATCTAGTTTCTTTGTAAAGAAGATGATGAAGTGCGGACCCAGTCTTGTTTTAGCTTCCTACTCAGCAAAACAAATGTGGAGAGTGGAAGGGATCGATTCTTGCTGCACTTAACCCCCAGGATTGTGGATAGGAATTATGCTACTTCCCTGAGGCGATGGTCAAGGACTGTGCGAAGCAATATGCCGTCTCTATGGATTAGTGTGCCCTTGGTGAGGAGAGATTATACTTCGAGAAACTTTGCATCAGTAGGATGTTTAGGGTATTTGACACCTTGTGTTGGCAGTGAGAAAGCCCTTTGAATGACTGTATTGTCGAGGATAATGTTGAGTGGGCTCTGATGTACAATGATTGTAACGTACTTGCCAACCTTTGCATTGCTGGAGTAGTAAGAATGGAGAAAGTCCTTGATGTATGTGGTCCTCGAGGGGTCCACTAGGGTCTATCGTATGGTACTATGTGAGTGTAAGGGAGGGGGGTTATATAAGGGAAGGAAGGTACATTTTATAAGGTAAGGTCCGGTAAATAGGGGGTAGAAAAGGGGAATTCTCATATATTTATTGCACGCAGGTGACATCCTTATTACTACTAGTGAATCCCCCGTGATGTGGTCATGGTAGGATTGTCCTCCAAGGATTTTAGGCTCTCATGCAAACTACCTAGACCCCTTTTCTCTAAGTAAGATGTTGCTTCCTAGGAAAGAGCATAAGTCGATGTGGGTGGCTAGACAAGTTCCAGTGACTCTGGGCCCAGTCAATGGCTGTGTAGGCTGGTGGTGACTAGGGTGGCATTTGTTCTGCTTGGTCATGCACTGAATCCTCTGCGGAGCTATCGCTCTGGACCACGAATGCCTGTGGTCGCCGTGGTTGAGAGGATGTAGATGGCTACGAACTCTGGAGGGGGTCTCGTGGTTGAGGCGGTGGGCTCTTTCTGTGCATCCTCTTTAGTGGCAGCATCTTTTCTAAACTTGCAGCTATGTGCATGTAGTGTACCATTGATCATTAGATTGATTGGCATGTCGGTATGACCTTTCTGTGTGTGTGAGAGAGCTCTTATTTTTATACAATGTGCTTTGAGACTGTGGAATGAAAGTGTGTGGTACAATTATTCATGCAATCATCTATGTGTCTAAGTGAAAGCGTGTGTGTGCACATGACTTAGTAGCTAGGTAGGGACTAACTACATGCTTTTTTTTGGTTGTTGCTAGGATTTTCATACGGCAGCTAGAACTCAGTCATCACTTCTGAGCCCTAGGTTAAAATCGATTGATGCTACCTATATGTGCGAAGATGTACATATGCAAGTGAGTGCTCGTGATACAATCTAATCCTAACTAAGGAAGACTTGGTTTCCCAAATCTTCATTTTTGTCGGGGATGGCTTGCGTGTTGATGTAGTAGTGCTTCAGTCGGCTCCCATTTATTATTGTGTTGAATTGGACTCCATCCAATGTTTCTAGCAGTACAGCTCCGATGGGATTCATCTTTCGTACTCGGTATGGTCCTTGACCTAGATACTTCATTTTCCCCTTGTGTACTTTGGCATTGTATAACAAGACTAAGTCGCCTTCCTTGATGTCTTTAGCTTTCAGATTTCTGTCAAACCATGCCTTTCTTCTACTTTTTCTATTGTCATGGCATGGTAGGCAACTAGTCTTGTCTCTGTATGCTTCTCCAAATGATAGAGCATTTCTTTCAAGGATTCATGGTCTCCCATGCATTCCTGTACTGCTATGTGTAGGCTTGGTATTACAAATTCTAGTGGGACCACAACTTCAAGGCCGTACACCAATTGAAAAGGTGTGTTCCCTGTACTGACCTTGAATGTGGTTTTGTATGCCCATAAGGTAGCATTCAGTTTCTCTGCCCAATCAGAACGCTATGGTTCTACTACCTTGGTGAAGATAATGCATATTATTTTGTTGGTGGATTCGGCCTGTCCATTCCCTGGGGGTAGTAGGGTGTGCTTTTTCTATGGATTACCATGAAGTCAGACAAGAGTTCTTGGATTACCTCATTGACAAAATGTGTGCCTTTATCCGACACAATTTCAATGGGGCATCCGAATCGGGTGATCACATTTTCATATAAGAATCTTGCTGTGCTTCCGGCATCTGCCTTTTTGACTACTTTAGCTTCAGTCCATTTTGTAAAGTAATCAGTGGCCACAATGATGTAGCGTGCCTGTGTTCCTTTTGCTGCTGGATGTATGGGACCCACATAGTCAATCCCCCATTTTTCAAATGGTTTTTTTGCAACAACTGTTGTTAGGGGATTGAAGTCTTTGTATTGTGGTTTAGTAGTCCGTTGGCATACATCACAGCCTTTTACATATTCATAGGCATCTGCCCACAGTGTTGGCCACCAGTAACGTGCGAGGAGAACTTTTCTTGCTATGGCTTCCCCTTGGAAGTGTCCTCCTGCAATGCCTTCATGGACTTCACTTAGGATTGGCATGATCTCATGAGGCATTACACATCTTCTTAATATCTGGTCCTTGCCCATCTTGTACAACTGTCCTGCAATGAGTTGATAGGGTGCAGCCTTTAGAATCAATTTTCTGGCATCCACTACTTTCATTTCAGGGGGTCGTCTTCCTGCCATCAAGTACCCAATGTTATCTCCACACCACTCTGGAACAACATCGATTTGAAATAGTGTGGCATCTGGTAAGTCATCTTCTACTCCAGTGTCTTCTTCTCCTGACTTGACACGAGACATGTGATCGGCAATGTAGTGTTGGGCACCTTTGCAGACCACTATTTTGAAGTTGAATTCTTGAAGCAAGAGGAGCCATCTGACTATTCTTATGTTGTACATGGACGGTTCACAAGATAAAGCAATGCTTGATGGTCGGTGTAGAAGACAAAATCATTTACCAGTAGATAGTGCCGAAATTTTTTTACACTATATACCATTGCTAGGGCTTCTCTTTCTATGGTGGTATAGTTGATCTCTGCATCATTGAGTTGTCAACTGGCGAAGTAGAATGGGTAGTCTTTCTTATGTTCACTAGGTGGACAAAGCACACTCCCAATTGCATACTTGGATCCATCAGTATGAACATGAAAATCAATATCCCAATTGGGAGATATAAGGATGGGTGCTGTGATTAGGCGCCAGTTTAAAAGCTCAAAGGCTTGGTCGCACTCTTTGGTCCATAAGAATTCCACTAATAATTTGTAAAGTGGTCTAGCTATCATGGCATACCACAATATAAATCTTCTATAGTAGCCGGCATGTCCCATAAAGACTTGTACACCTTTGGAATTTGTAGGAGGAGGCAATTCCATGATGATTTTGATTTTGTCCATGTCAGTTGCAATCCCATGTTGAGAGACCATGTGTCCCAAAACAACTCCATGGGTGACCATGAACTGGCATTTTGTTGGATTTAGGGAGATGCCATACTCCCTGCATTTGATTAGTACTGCCTCAAGACATTTGAAGTGGTCTTGTTTGCTTGAATGGATGCACAAATCATCCAAGAACACCTGTAAAAACTTATTCAGGAATGACTTGAAAGCTGTGAACATGACTCACTGGAATGTGGCCAGGGCATTACAAAGGCCGAATGGCATGACTCTATATGCAAAAATACCCCATTCTGTAGCAAATGCTATTTTTGATTGGTCCTTAGGAGCAATTTGCACTTGGTTATAGCCACTGAAGCCATCCAAGAAGCTATATATTTTAGAGCCTGCCACCTTTTCCAACACTATTTCTGTTAAGGGTAGGGGATAGTGATCCCTAATTGTGGCATCATTCACATTCTTTAAGTTTACGCATATTCTGAGCTTCTTGTTGCATTTAGGCACAATGACAATGGGTGAAACCCAATCAGTGTGCTCTATCTCGCCGATGAATCCGGCATTTAGGAGTTTTTCCAGCTCGTCATAAACCATGGTGCCATACTTAGGATTTGTGCGATAAGGTCCACATACCTTAGGGTGAGCACCTTCCCTTATAGGTATCATCTGTACTACCACTTCTAGTGAAATTCCTTTCATCTCTTTGTATGACCATGCTAGGCAGTCACGGTATTCCAGTAGGAGTGCTTTGAGTTTGGTTTCATCTTCTTGATGAAGCTGTTTCCCAATGAAAACCAATTTTTCTTCCTCCCCTTCAAGGGCGAGGTTTATTGTGCATGTTTTTGCCGGTCCCTCATAGATTGGACTTCAGATTCCCTTAGTGGTCTCCAATGCTATCGGTTTCTTGAACTTCAGATTCCCTTAGTGGTTTTGGCATTGCTATTGGCACACTGCCACTTGTGTAATTCTTAAAGTATTCCGGCACTTCTCGAAGATCGGCCTCTAATGGCGTTGAACTAGCTTGACATGTGTCATGTGTACAGGGTGGCATAGTTGCATTTACTAATTTGTTAAACAAAAGCTGTTGGTGGCGTATTACTTTCATCTTTAATGTTCTCCTTACATTTCTTTTCTTTTCCTAGATCCTCCCGTCCTGTGAGCAAATCTGCCATAGTGAACCTAGTGGTATTTTTAGTGACAAAAGAGAAAGAGAACTCTTGAAGCTCTGATAACCATTTTGCAAATCTTCCCCTAGGATTAGGCTTGCGAACTAGATATGCTAATACAGACTGAGAGGTAAGGAAGAAAAATGGTCAAGGTAATAAATAGGAGCGAAACTTTCTAACTGAAAACACCAAAGAGAGAGCTTGCTGCTCCATTTCTTCATACCTTGTTTCCACCTCTGTAAGTTGTGGGCTGGCATAATAGATGGGTTTCATTCTACCTCTCTCTCCTTTTTGTAGCATTACAGCACCAATTGAATGCAAAGATACACTTGGATTTACATAAAGGTCTTGAGACCAATCAGGGGGCTTCAATATTGGGCCCTTACTCATGGCCTCCTTAAGTTGCTGAAAAGACTCCTGTTGCTCCACACCCCATTGGAAAGAAACTCCTTTTCTTATCAACAAGTTCATGGGATGCACTATCTCTGTGAAATCATCACAAAAGCGTTGATAATACTTGCTTTTTCCTAGAATTATGCAAACACCAGTGACTCTCAGGACTTGGCAATGCCATGATTGCTTGAACCTTGT
Source organism: Dipteris shenzhenensis (assembly GCF_047967505.1). Classification (NCBI taxonomy): domain Eukaryota; kingdom Viridiplantae; phylum Streptophyta; class Polypodiopsida; order Gleicheniales; family Dipteridaceae; genus Dipteris; species Dipteris shenzhenensis. The sequence goes on along the minus strand of NC_141617.1, from coordinate 35,879,704 downwards.
CAGGATCCATTTGCAGGCCTTCTTTAGACACAATATGCCCCAACAAGACTACATTTGTTTGAGCCAAATGACACTTGCTAGGATTTAGACACCCTTTTGCTTCATCAATCCTGGCTAAGGCCATCTTTAACTTCTCCATGTGGTCTATGCGCTGAGAATAAATGCAAAAATCATCCAAAAACACCCTTATGAACTTCCCCAAGTAAGGCTCGAGCACTTGACTCATGAACCTTTGAAATGTAGTTGGTGCATTGGTTAACCCAAAAGGCATCACTCTGTAAGCAAAAACTCCCCAAGGTGTGACAAATGATGTTTTCTTTTGATCTTGCTCCCGAATATGAATTTGAAAGTACCCAGAATACCCATCACATACATAATACATCTCATGCCCTGCTACTTGGTCTAGTATTTCATCTTGGAATGGCAAAGGAAAATGATCCCTCTTAGTGCATGCATTCAAAGGACGAAAGTCTACACAAACCCGCCACTTATTTGCTTTCTTTGGTGTGACAACTACTGGAGATATCCATTCTGAATCATCAACAGGAAAGATGAATCCCGCCTCAAGTATTAGTGTTACCTCTTTCTTTAATGCCTCAGCTTGGATCACCCCCAATCGCCTTAAGTGTTGCACAACTGGCTTGCTTTATGGCTTAAACTAAATCTTGTGCTCCACAAGAGAGACTAGTCAAACCTGTGAATAGCTTGTTGCAAAGAGACATGGAAAATCATCTAACATATCCAAATACTGGAGCTTCTCACTACCTGATAGAGAATCACCAAGAAGCTCTTCATTGCATTGGCATCGTTTAGTGTGCTCCACATCCTCCACATGAAGTGTCTCCACAGAATCTTCTTGTACCACCACCTTGTTCCCTCCTAACTCATCCTGATCAGCACCAAGACAAAGACCAAAGGCCACTCCTTCCACCTCACCCTCTGAGCTGGACTCCTCGGAGCTACACCCTGTCTCTTCTTCTTCATCGGTTAAGTCAAAGCTCGAACTTTTTGATGTTGAAGACTCTCCTTGACAACTTCCTTTTTGCGGCTTTTGATGTTGTAGCGCACCTTCTTATCATTTCCCTGCAAAATCAATTCTCCAGTATCCCACTTTTGAACGACCTTCACCTTGCGTAGCCAGGGCCTTCCCAAAATCAATGGATAGGCACGTGCATTTGGCTTGGTAGGGATCACCTGAAAAGTAGTCGGCGTAGAAATTCCACATACATCCACTTCTAGATTCTTCACAACTCCCAAGGTCTTAACCCTAGTGTTGTCAGCCAATTTAATGTGATAAAGAGAGGTAGTACTAGAGTATTTTAAATCAGCATCTATCATGGTCTTCTCACTCATGACATTAATTGATGCACCTCCATCAATGTACACATTAGAAATCACTTGACCATCAATGATCACATCAACCATAGGGACATCATCGCCAACATCTATATCTACCTTTTGAACAACAGGAATGGCACTTTTCTTCTTTTTCTTCTTTGACACTCATGCTTGCTAGCTTTCCCCATTCCTTCCGTAGTTTTGGAGACAAAGCAAGTAATTGACCAAAGGTGAGATGAGCTTCCTTTTCTTTAAGGTCAGACAACAAGTCATAGCTTCCAATGCCTTGTCCTAAACGAAAGTCTGACTGGCTAATTCTCCTTCTAGTTGCCCTCTTTTTCTTAATACGGTGTTCCTCTTCTTGATGTTCCTCATCTACTTCTTCCTTGCATTCTTCTTCCTCTTTTGCTTTACCACACCCCCGTTTAGCCATCATTACCTCTCTTTCCTCATCCCCTGAAGAAGCTTCTAACAAGGATACTTGTTTCTCTTCTTTCTTTCTCAATCTAGGACACTTGGGGCGATAGTGACCTTTTTCATTACATTCATAGCAAGTGGCCCCACTCTTATCTCGAGGCCTATCTTCATTCTTTGGTGCTCTAGGTTGTCATGCATTAACCAAATGCAATTTCAAATCAGCAAACTCTGCCATCGATTGGGAGATATTATAATCTAACTCAGAGGACTTTGGTACCTGAGGAGTGCCCATTACCTCCACCTATGTACGTTGTTGGATCTTTACTCATTACTTTTGAGCGAAGACGAGGCTCCAAAGCCATAACAAATTTGCTCATCTTTAAGTGCTCCATCCCTACGAGACTTTGAGGGGCCGATGCTCACTCTTCCTATTTTCTAAAAACCCCATAATATCCCATACACAAATAACTCTGACCCCATATCAAGGTATTTATAATTCATACCTATGGTATTTAAAATGATCCATTCCACTCATCCTCTCAATCCCATACAATATCTTAGAAAATAGAAATAAGTGAGAGCCACTAGGTTATCACTTGATACTCAAACTCTTATCAAACATAGAGAAAATATTAAAATTTGGCATCATAGTCTTCACAATAATTTGATGGTGGGATATACGGATGTCGATCTCCATTGCGCAGTTTTCCTTTATTTTGTGTAGCATCCACATGTGAATATGGGAATTCTTATTCCCGAGTGCCACATATGACAGTCGATCCTCCTCATAGTTTGCAAGGAAATTAAAACCAATTGTTTTAAGACCCTTGCAAAGTTTGGTGCTGTTTCGACGATGGGATATACAGATGCGGATGTCCGTTGTGCATTTTTCCTACACATACATGTAACATAGCATCCACATGCAAATATGGCCATTCTTTCTCCTCGGTGTCACATTTGACATCCGATGCACCTTACACATTGCAAGGACATTCAAAAAACTTGTTTTAAGACCCTTGCAAAGTTTGGTGCTGATCCGATGGTGGGATATCCGAATGCCGGTGTCCGTTGTGCATTTATCCTTCACATACGTAGCATCCACATGCAAATATGGGCATTCTTGTTCCCCGGTGTCACATTCGGCATCTGATGCAGCTTACACTTTGCAACTACATTCAAAAAACATGTTTTAAGACCCTTGCAAATTTTGGTGCTGATCCGACGGTGGGATATACAGATGTCGGTGTCCATTGCACATTTTTCCTTCACATACATAGCTGCATCCACATGCAAATATGGGAACTCTTGTTCCTCGGTGGCACATGAGACATCAGATCTACCTGATACTTTGCAAGGACATTATGACCAATCGTTTTAATACCCTTGCAAAGTTTGGTGCTAATCCGATGGTGGGATATACGAATGTGGATATACGTTGTGTATTTTTCCTTCACATACATAGCATTCACATGCAAATATGGGCATTCTTGCTCCCCAATGTCACATCGGCATCCTATGCACCTTACACATTGTAATCACATTAAAAAAACTTGTTTTAAGACCCTTTCAAAGTTTGGTGCTGATCCGCCGACGATGGGATATATGGATGTCAGTGTCCGGATTGTGGCATAGGACATGCCTATATGGATTGTCCCAGGAAAAATAAGGTACCACAACAAACAGAGGATAAGCCTGATGTCCCAATCGGCATCATTGGGGTGGACCATCAAAGTCTAGGTCCAACAAGTGTAATATCACAACCTGTAAATGTAATTACACGCCAACAGAAAGAGGCCACCAAGGACCCTAACATTCCAATCCAACCAAAGAGACTTCTTAAAAAGAAAGCACAAGTGCCTCCACCTCTGCCAAGCAATGAGCAGCCGAGCTCATCCACATCAACTCCCGAACCTCAAATAAAATTAGCTCCATACCCAAATGCAGAGGTGGAGAAGGCTCATTTTCAAGCACTTCAACAATGGCTACAAAAGGAACAAGCCCAATTTGAGGCTGAGAAACAAGCCCAATTTGAGGCTAAGAAGCAAGATCAATTTGAGGCTGAGAAACAAGCTCAAGACCCCCAATCCATGACTTGGCCCCACAAAGTAATGATACTGTACTCGAGCCTCTGTTCCAACAACAGACTCCATAACATAATGTACCGCCACGTTAACTTGAAGGAGTCGCATTGAACTCGCAAATCCCCCTCCACCTATGAACGACATTGAAGATATCCCTATGCGGATGGGTGAGAGAGATGACATACGCAACATTACTATGCCTTTGATCCACAAGGCATATAATGAAGTCCAAGCCATAGTGGATGGTGGAGCAAGTGTAAATGTCCTATCAAAGGAGCTCTACAAAGAATGGGGTCTCCCACCAATGCAAAAGGCTAATTTCAACATATGCCTTGCCAATGAGATTCATGGGCTAAACCCTTGGGAATAGTAAATGGCATGTCCAAAAAGATCGCAGGAGTCCGCTTTTCCCTTCAATTCACAATCTTGGATCTCCCCAAAAAATTATTGGGATGTCCTTGGTTACGGGAAGCATCAGTCCTCCATGACTGGGGAACTGATAGACTGACAAGAATCGCGACACCGTAGTCAGGGTGAATGTGGGGACAGGCACTATAAAACCAATTGTGCCTAAAGCATTGGATGACACATCTTCAACGATAATCTCAAGCAAATCAGCTCCCTTGCAACAACATGCCATAGCGGGCACTTCACAAAGCAATGTCAATAACTGGATACAAACATTGGAAACCATCAACAACTCCCATTCATTAGACCCCATCTTCTCACAGATAGATGCTAAGGCGCTACAAGTAGATCCTCCACTCACACATGAAGAAGCAATCGATCTAGAGATGCCATTCTTTATGGCTGACCTCGAGTGGGATAATGAACCTGAAGAATGTACCCATACCAATGATGACTCAGATTTTCCTTGGGACCTTGAAACAGAGGCTGTGAATGTTGAAATTGAAGATCAAATCTTTGATAATGACAGCCATTCTGCATGCCCTAATGGCAGTCGAGCTCCCAAAAGTTGAACCTCTGCAGTTGATGAATAACAACAGAAGATCTCGCAAGAAAGCTGAAGGAGGAAATCGCAGAAAAGCCAAGGCCGATCACTTCAATGAATTCGAACGAGTCCAAACAAGCTGGATCATTGAATTGTACCTTGCTAAGTCAGCTCCCTCAAAATTAGAACCACCGCCTCTTGAATGGTCCCCTGAGGGACTGGAAGGAGTATGCGCAGCAAATGAACCTTGGAAACACCTTACTAGTGGAAAAGTTACCCCATAGTTCCCAATGTAAGAAGTTTTGAAAATATAAGCGACATGTACGGATGAAGCTGAATCAAGAGACTTCAAAAAAGGAAAGTCAAGAAGAGCCTAACAAATTAGTAAATGCAACTATGCCACCCTGTACACATGACACATGTCAAGCTAGTTCAACACCATTAGAGGCCGATCTTCGAGAAGTGGCAGAATACTTCAAGAATTACACAAGTGGCAATGCGCCAATAGCAATTCCAAGACCACTAAGGGAATCTGAAGTCCAAGAAACCACTAGAATTGGAGACCACTAAGGGAATCTAAAGTCCAATCTATGAGGGGCTGGCAAAAACATGCACAATAAACCTCGCCCTTGAAGGGGAGGAAGAAATATTGGTTTTCATTGGGAAACAACTTCGTCAAGAAGATGAAACCAAACTGAAAGAACTCCTACTGGAATACCGTGACTGCCTAGCATGGTCATACAAAGAGATGAAAGGAATTTCACCAGAAGTGGCAGTACACACGATACCTATAAGGGAAGGTGCTCACCCTAAGGTATGTGGACCTTATCGTACAAATCCTAAGTATGGCACCATGGTTTATGACGAGTTGGAAAAACTCCTAAATGCCAAATTCATCGGCGAGATAGAGCACACTGATTGGGTTTCACCCATTGTCATTGTGCCTAAATGCAACAAGAAGCTCAGAACATGCGTAAACTTAAAGAATGTGAATGCGGCCACAATTAGGGATCACTATCCCCTACCCTTAACAAAAACAGTGTTGGAAAAGGTGGCAGGCTTCAAAATGTATAGCTTCTTTGATGGCTTCAGTGGCTATAACCAAGTGCAAATTGCTCCTAAGGACCAATCAAAAATAGCATTTGCTATAGAATGGGGTATTTTTGCATATAGAGCCATGCCATTTGGCCTTTGTAATGCCCCGGCCACATTCTAGCGAGTCATGTTCACAGCTTTCAAGTAATTCCCGAATAAGTTTTTACAGGTGTTCTTGGATGATTTGTGCATCCATTCATACAAACAAGACCACTTCAAATGTCTTGAGGCAGTACTAATCAAATGCAGGGAGTATGGCATCTCCCTAAATCCAACAAAATGCCAGTTCATGGTCACCCACGGAGTTGTTTTGGGACACATCGTCTCTCAACATGGGATTGCAACTGACATGGACAAAATCAAAATCATCATGGAATTGCCTCCTCCTACAAATTCCATAGGTGTACAAGTCTTTATGGGACATGCCGGCTACTATAGAAGATTTATATTGTGGTATGCCATGATAGCTAGACCACTTTTCAAATTATTAGTGGAATTCCTATGGACCAAAGAGTGCAACCAAGCCTTTGAGCTTTTAAACTGGCACCTAATCACAGCACCCATCCTTATATCTCCCAATTGGGATATTGATTTTCATGTTCATACTGATTGGATCCAAGTATGCAATTGGGAGTGTGCTTTGTCCACCTAGTGAACATAAGAAAGACTACCCATTCTACTTCACCAGTCGACAACTCAATGATGCAGAGATCAACTATACCACCATAGAAAGAGAAGCCCTAGCAATGGTGTATAGTGTAAAGAAATTTCGGCACTATCTACTGGCAAATGATTTTGTCTTCTACACCGACCGTCAAGCATTGCTTTATCTTATGAACCGTCCATGTACAATAGAAGAATAACCAGATGGCTCCTCTTACTTCAAGAATTCAACTTCAAAATAGTGGTCTGCAAAGGTGCCCAACACTACATTGCCGATCACATGTCTCGTGTCAAGTCAGGAGAAGAAGCCACTAGAGTAGAAGATGACTTACCAGATGCCACACTATTTCAAATCGATGCTGTTCCAGAGTGGTATGGAGATATCATTGGGTACTTGATGGCAGGAAGACCACCCCCTGAAATGAAAGTAGTGGATGCCAGAAAATTGATTCTAAAGATTGCACCCTATCAACTCATTGCAGGACAACTGTACAAGATGGGCAAGGACTAGATATTAAGAAGATGTGTAATGCCTCATGAGATCATGCCAATCCTGAGTGAAGTCCATGAAGGCATTGCAGGAGGACACTTCCAAGGGGAAGCCACAACAAGAAAAGTTCTCCTCGCAGGTTACTGGTGGCCAACAGTATGGGCAGATGCCAATGAATATGTAAAAGGCTGTGATGTATGCCAACAGACTACTAAACCACAACACAAAGACTTCAATCCCCTAACAACAATTGTTGCACAAAAACAATTTGAAAAATGGGGGATTGACTATGTGGGTCCCATACATCCAGCAGCAAAAGGAGCTCCAGTACATGTATCAATGGACCTTTAAAAACGAAAGCTTTGATTAATTAAATCATTAGTATGCACCTGCTCTCACAGTGCTCGGGAAGAACAAAAGTATCACTTTCATCAGTCGAATGTTTGGTGGAGTCTATTGCAAAGGAACCGCTACTATCTTTTCTCACTATCCCATGGAGACCGTTGTAAATAGTTCTAAACCATTTTACATCAAGAATGAAAATACTAAATCGTCTGAAATAAACTTCATAGATGTCGTGTATGGTTCCACTGTATGGTTCCACAATAATCCAACTGTGAGGAGAGAAGATTGGTATTTGAAGCACTTGCTCGGCTATCTTGTGTGAAGCTAGCCATGACTCCACAATCATACGTGACTCTCTTTGAATCGATGAGTTCCACGCAAAAATGTCGTCCATATGACCATAATGCACTGTACTTTTTGTACTATAAAAGAGCATCATTAAAACAATGAAGATGCATCTATTTTATAGCGTATATTGCCACAAATAATTACTTAATTACGTCAAGAGGTAAGAAACTTACGTGCACCATACATCCAGATGATAACTCTCACTCGTGCTCGTTTATTGTCTCTCCATCGCGTTTGGCTTTACGTAGAGCCAGTTGTAGCCAATCAAGTGACATGTGAGTAGGGAGAAGAGCCAGATCCCGTGGATATGGTTGCAATCACCTGTACATTACTCTGAATCTCGTCCTTGCATTTATTCTTTCTGCTTTGGCCACTTCATATCTCTCAATCCACTTATGCATCTCAGGGCTATTGAGGATACAAAACTTATTGAATTTCTCCATTTGCTCTTCGCTCATCTTTCTTTCAATACCTTTTCCTTGGGGAACCTCGCCAACAATGCAATCATCATCCTTGTTATGCCAAGCTTGCGGCATATCGGGATCCGTGGATGCAAGAAACTCTGTGATATATACTAATGACTCTTGCACAAGCCATCCCTCTGCCATGCTTGCTTCTGGTCTTGCTCTTTCTCTTACAAATCCCTTTAAAGTTTTCATAAACCGCTCGAGAAAAAACATCCATCGACTATGAACGGTACCTGCTATAGCCACCTCATCAACTATGTGCACAAGCAAGTGGACTTGAGTTGTCATAATGCTCGAGGGAAAGTGCTTCTCAAGCAAGCATACGGCTTTTGATGGATTTCACCCTAGCGTTCTCGATGCTCGATATGGAGATCTCTTTTTGAGATATCCACCTATTTCACATGTCCATGTAAGATATTTTCATAATCAGTCTACAGATTAATCAGCTTAAATTGAAGAAAATGCAATCAATGAGATTTGATAGTAAGCATACCTCACAATACCATAGATCTTGAATATAGCATTTCTAACATCTTCTTGTAAGCACCCTTTTATTGTAATTGGGAGGATGAACTATCAAAGCAACAAAGAAGTCATGTCAACAATATAACATAATCATAATTACGCTAACGCATCACGATTATCGGTACACTAATTCTACTTAGAATACCTGTAAGACCTTGTGCCAATCATGGGACTTGAGCCCACTAAGCTTATTGTCCTTTGAAAATGCTCCTTTCAAGCAACACATGTACCCTGTCGGTGTTTGAAAAGAGGCAATGTTTGCCTTGACCGCTGCCTCCTCCCTCGTAGAGAGGATCCACATTGCTTTCGGGAGGACAACTTTTCCCGAAGCATGCACTTGGGGCCACAAATGAGACATCCTATTCATAGCATGCAAGTCTTCTCGCACTCCTCTCGAGTCTTTGGAACCAACCAAGTGTGCCCAAATAGTAGCCCCCTCATTCTTGAAGATATGCATGGGATCCAAGAGATGATTGATTTGTAACTGACCCCAATAAGGAAGCTCGTGAAAGATTGATAGCCTCTTCATACCAGGAGGAGGTTTCTCTCCATTCACCCTCCAAGCTTGAATCCAGTCACTTGCCTTCAAATATGATGGTGGTGGATCAAGCTGACCTCCACGTGTGAAATGGTCGAGCGGAAGGTATCGAGCATGACCTTCATAAACATTTTTCCTCATATGTTTGGAGTAGCGTGCAAGCGATTTCAAACTCGGTCTACAAACAGGACAAGCATGGTACCCACTTGTAACAAGTCCTGCACGCGTGCATGAATGTGTTAGTATAAGACATGCATGCGAAAGAGAGTCATAAAAGCATGATCCCTCATTATACATGTAAAGACACAACCACGTACCTGTGCACTCTCCATATCCTGGGTAGTCATGCATGGTCCACATCAAGATACCCGTGACCAAAATATCATTGGTATGTCTAGAAGCTCTGGTATCCCTCTTTTCCCTCTTCAATCCTTCTTCTTCCCTCTTTTCTTTCCCTCTTTTCCCCTCTTTCCTTTCCCTCTTCTTCTCTCTTTCTTTCCCTCTTTTTCCCTCTTTCCTTTCCCTCTTCTTCTCTTTTTCCCCTTTCTCTTATGCTCATGCATAAGCATAAGCATGAGCATATGCTCATGCTTATGCTTATGCATGAGCATAAGAGAAGTAGACATATGCTCATGACATATGCTCATGCATAAGCATGAGCATATGTCTCTTTTTCCCTCTTTACCTTCTCTCTTTCCCTCTTCTTCTCTCTTTCTTTCAATCTTTTTCCCTCTTTCCTTTCCCTCTTCTTCTCTCTTTTCCTCTTTTTCCTTCTTTCCTTTCCCTCTTCTTCTCTCTTTCCCTCTTTCCTTTCCCTCTTCTTCTCTCTTTGTTTCCCTCTTTTTCCCTCTTTCCTTTCCCTCTTCTTCTCTCTTTCCCTCTTTCCTTTCCCTCTTCTTCTCTCTTTCTTTCCCTCTTTTTCCCTCTTTTCTTTCCCTCTTCTTCTCTCTTTCCCCCTTCTCTTATGCTCATGTATAAGCATAAGCATGAGCGCCGTCTCTTATGCTTATGCTTATCATGCATATGTCTCCTCTTTTCCTTTCCCTCTTCTTCCTCTTTTCCTTTGCCTATGCCACAACTTATGTTTGTTTTTGGTTTTTTGTTTTCGTGTTTGTGTCTATGTTAGACATGGGATCACGTCGCTCATCCGACGAGTACGGACAGCCTCGCAGGAGGAGAGCTCACGATCTATATGCTCCAGAGGACTTTGATTCCTCTCAGGCGACTACCCCGAGGACTACTCCTGGTCCGACTCCTCTCAGACCTAGCACTACGACTCCGACTCCTCTTCCACATAGCACTGCGACTACCCCTCGGGGAACTCCTTTGCTGCCGCGCATGGCTTTGTCGGGAGTCCCGACGAGTTTGTAGCACAGATGAGCGATGAGGAGGTAGCGAGATTCTTCTCTTTGCTATCTCAGAGGACCTCAGCAATCCCCTCCCTTACACCGACGGCTGGACGTACTGCCCAGCTGTCCCCTCGTGCCCCTTTGATCGAGGGGTCATCACCTGCGCATGCCTCTCGTAAGGGAAGGAAGAGTAGGAAGGGCAGCTTATGTTGTGCTGACTCGAGAGATGTAGACGAGTCAGCACACTCACATTCCTACAAGTCTCCACTTGGCTCGGAGACACAGTATCAGTCAGGTCCCTTTCCCTCTCCTACTCCCACTGCTACTCCTCGCTCCGGAAGCGCTCCTTCTGACTCTGCTACCATCAGTCCTCCTTACTGATCAGGGGATCTCTCCTATCAAATCACAGCTGCCGGAGAGATAATAGAAGATAGAAAGGGAAAAGCAGTGATGGCCACCATGAGGCGGTTGATGAGCCATCACTTCAAGAGCGGCATTGCTACCGATTGGCGGTATCAAGATGACCAAAAGAAGCAGGCGGTCATCGATGAATTAAAACAAAAATACCCTAACCTGCCAAATTTGGAGTTTAATGAGGATTATATGCGAGAGCGCATGGGTTTGGTCTTGAAGCATCGTAGATCAACCTTGCGTACTTCCATCACAAAGGGGTTGGCTAAACCCAGCTGGGTAGACAAAGCTGATTGGAAGTTCTTGAAGAAGTAGAATAGGGACAATCCCGAATTGTTCGAGGGTCAGAGGAGGGCTGCGAAGAGATGGTTGGACATCGTAGGTACTTCGCACTTTGGTGCAGGCGGATGGTTGGCATTCGAGGCAACCGTGGTAAGTCTACTTCTCATTTAATGTATTGTTCTATTTGTTTTACTACATATTACATGCACTTTAGCTAACTCTAATTCTCATAAATTGGATCCACAGCAAGCTGCGATGGGTCGTCTTCCTACAGATGCAGAGACACGACGCGCATTTCGCATAGGAACAAAGCCATGGTTTATTGAGCAAGAGGCAATGGGAGCGATGGTCGATTTGGCTGAGGTGGCTGCTCGCATAGTATAAGTCTACTCCTACTTGCAATCTCACTTTTTAAATTGTTTTACTCTTAAGTTCCAATCTAATTTTCAATTTATATGGTTCACTCTTAGGGTCAAAGCTCAAGCATCCCATCATCGGAGGCGAGCGATCACCAGGGCCAGGGATCAGACGCACGTGATGAGGATCAGGAAGAAGGCGCAGCTCACAAGGACCAAGGATCAGGCCAACAAGATGAGGACAAGGATGATTCGGATGAGTAGTAGTAGTAGTGATAGTAGTAGCAGTTTGCATTTTCTTCGCCATGTATGTCATTTTGTATATCCGCTCGTTTGAGCAATTTTGTATCGCCCTTTCGAAAGGGTAATTTTGTAACAAACAATGTTGTATATGTTTGACATGTATATGCTTTTGTTGCTCGATCATTTCATTTGAGCGATTTTGTATCACCCTTTTCGCAAGGGAAATTTTGTTATTAAAAAACTTTGTTTTGTAATTACAAAAAAAAAAAAGGATTAGTGGGGCTAAATAGAGCCATAGCAAGCCCTGTTTAGCCCCACTAATCCTTTTTTTTTAGTTCTATTAATCGTCGCTATATAGCGACGTTTACCAGTGTCGCTATATAGCGACGATTAACAGTGTCGCTATATAGCGACGTTTATCATCGTCGCTATATAGCAACGCTTTATAGCAACGATTTTTTCTGACGCCTTTAGCGACTTTTATAGCGACGTTTGCGCCCGTGAAAAAAATAATAATGTAAAAAGCGTCGGTATTTTCGTCGGAAAAGGGCCCATGCCTTGTAGTGGCTTTGCACTTATCTATGGCCCCATGAGACATAGTATCTAGTAATCTATGCTATGAATACAAAAGTGGCATATAAATCAATTTGTGGCATAGCTTGAAGCTTTTGTGATAATTAAATTTTTATCAATAATGTTTCGTTTCATTTCATTACATGTGTTATACAATTGACTATCATTTCTAGAAGTGTTCTAGTGCATAAGATGTCTTCAATGTTTGGTGTTGAATGTTTGTGGCAATTGACTTATTGCTAAATATGCTCAGTTCTATTCCATTACATCGATTGTAAGATTGATTCTGATCTTTGGAGCTGTTCTAGTGTATAAGATATCTTCAATGTCGCCATTGCGTCATGTGTTCCATTATCCTTGATTGTGCTTTTCATATCTTATGATTTTGTAATAAGCATGATTTAATGTGCATATGATGTCTTCAATGTCTGGTGTTGAATGTTTGTGGCAATTAATTTTTTATCATATATGCTCAAGTTTTTATTCCACTACATGGATTGTATGATTGATTACCATCTTTGGAAGTGTTCTAGTGTGTAATATACCTTCAATCTCTCCATTGCATCATGTCTTCCATTAGACTTGGTTGTACTTTTCATATCTTATGGTTTTGTAATAAGCATTATTGAATGTGCATATGATGTCTTCAATGTTTGGTATTGAATCTTTGTGGTAATTAATTTTTTTTCAAATATGCTCAGTTTTATTCCACTACATGGATCATACAATTGATTATCATCTTCGAAAGTGTTTGTGTATAAGGTGTCTTCAATCTCTCCATTGCATCACGTCTTCTGCCTTCATTGTGCTTTTCATATCCCATACTTTTGTAATAATAATGATTTAATGTGCATACGGTGTCTTCAATGTTTGGTGTTGAATGTCTATGGCAATTAGATTTTTATCTAATATGCTTAGCTTTATTCCACTACATGGACTATATGATTGACTATCATCTTCCAAAGTGGTCTAGTGTATAAGATGTCTTTGATCTCTCCATTGCATCATGTCTTCCATTAGCTTTGATTGTGCTCTTAATATCCTATAGTTTTCTAATAATCATGATTTAATGTGCATACGATGTCTTCAATGTTTGTGTTCAATGTTTGTGGCAATTAGGTTTTTATCAAATATGCTTAGCTTTATTTCACTATATGATATATTAATTTCTTTAGTGTACTTTGTGTTGTTATTTTATTTCTAGAATAATAAATCAAAGCAACAAAGATCTAGTAGTCAAAAGAGTCAACAACCTATCAAGGTATGCAATGATGTTTGCATTTGATCACTTATTTTTTATATTATAAAGTATAGAATAAAGTGCACATCTCTTAGAATTTCACTCTTAGAAAAAGTTTTCTTAACAAAGATAAGAAAGGTGTAGGTCTACACCCTTTTTTGTTTAGATTCCTTCTAAACTTTAAATTGTCTAGGTTGCAAATGAATCAACTATATGCTTGCTTAACACAGGTGGAAGAGGCATGGAGTGTTCTTCTTCAAATATGGCATAGGTCTATATTTTTCCTATTATTTCTCCTTGTAAAAGTTTGAAGTAATTCAATACACAATGTCATTCTAATATGTATGTGATGTATTTTCCCCCCAGAATATAGAGCAACAAAGTGTGGAGATTGTCACTAGTGATGATATAATTAGAATGAGTCAACGTCCATGAAAGGTACAAATTGATATTTTAAAAGATCATAGGAAAACAAGAGTGAGGTTTCATGTTTAATAAGCTGATTTTTTAATTGATAGGTAAAATGAGGTTGAAAAGTGTAACTGGCGCTCAAACAAAAAAAGAGGAATCAATTGCAAGTAAAGCAAAACTTAAATCCAAGGTAAATATAGCTTGAAAATATATTTACAATACTCTTAATGATAATTATATCTTCATACCTTCTAAAAAATAATTATTTTTTTTATTTGATAATAGTATTTACATCAAGATCCAATGTTGAAAAGTGAAGATTTTGCACAGCCTATTAAGGTGAGATAAAGCATAGTTATTCATGGAGTTTTTAAAAGTGCCATTGTATTATTTAATATCTTTTAATTGGCATTATTATTCTTCTCAATACAAGGATAAATTAAGATATTTAGACTTGCATTAAATTTTGGTTTACTTTACTTTGTCATTTGTAGCAAGGAGCAGGATCGAGTGTAGTTAATCAAGAAATGATAGTCATGAAATTCATTGGAGCTAGAACTATAGATGAGATGTATAGCCAATTAAAACTTGTTTGAAATTGCATAAAGAGTAAGACAAAAGGTTCAAATGCGGCCATTGGAATTGACAAGGATTATCATTCCATGAGAGAGGAAGTAGTAGAATGGAATTTATAGGCCATTGAAAATCATGGAGCACCAACTTTGCATCTGGATGATGTAGAATTGGTATAATTATAACATTTTGAAAAATTATTTTTCCATTGATAGTAATTTTTAATTAAACTCATTCTAGTTATATATTTGTAGCTTAAACTTTGTTGAAATAATATTTTTTCAAGATTGAAATAAAAAAATTACTTTTGTTTAAATAAGAAGCTAATATAAAGAAAAAACTACTTTGTTTTACTTTTCTTTTCCAACTTCTCTCTATATAGTAAAGTTGATGAACAATTATTCCTTCATTGACAATGATTTTCAAGTAAACTCATATAACTTATATATTGTATAGATTAAACTTTGTTGAAATAAATTTTTTCCAAGATTGAAGTAAAATAAATACTTTTATGTAAATGAAAAGTGGCTATAAAGAAAAAACTACTTTGTTTTACTTTTATTTTCCAAATTTTCTCTATATTCTAAAGTTGATATAGAAAAAGACTCCTATATAGGAAAAAATCCCTATGTAGGAATAAATTGATATATAGGAAAAAAATCCTATATAAGATAAAACTCCTATGTAGGAAATTGGATGTGGGAAATACTCCTTCCTATTCCAAGGAAGGGTATCTAGGAAGTGGCCCATTTTCTCTAGTTAGGACTTTCCTAGCTCTTCTCATTTGGAACTAGGAAAAGTCATTTTTTTCCTATATGTTGAACAAGTAGAAGTTCCTTGTGATATTGTTGCGGTAGTACTAGTGTGTCCTTCGTGCTTTGCCAAAACTTTGTGGATTCAATAGTTACAAAGCCACTTGCATGGCATTTGATTGTTGCATTAGGGACTCTTTCCATGACATCCTTAAACCACTTGACATCCAAAACATACACAAAGAAGCGTCGAAAGTCAAGCTTAATAATATCTTGAATTATGCCACTGTAATCATCCATGGCTCCATTGGCTCCCTCAAAGCTAGCAATGATGCCCCAATCTTGTGTGTTTCTCTTTATATCATCAATCCGTTGTGTCCAAAAATGCTTGCCCTCACACCGTATAGCATTGAACATAGTACACTACACCAAGTCAAAATCAATTGAATAAGCAATCTAAATTGTTAAAAGATCCTAACTTATGCATAACATTCTATATATCGACCTTGCTCATGCATCCTCTAGCATACTCCCAGTCTTCCATTGTGATATGCATCCCCTCATCTCTCTTTGCTCTCTCCATTTTGTCAAGTAGCCAATCCACATGAATATCCTTTGGAAGTGATCTTAGATGCTGAGGGTATGGCACACGAGATTCGTGGTGTGTACGAAAGAGGGCCCTTTCTCCTTGTCTTCTTGCCTTTGCATCCTCGTATCTTGTCACCCATCTTTTCATCACATCACTATTAAGAATACAATAGAGGTTGATATTATTAAGCAACTCCGTGTCCATTACTTTGCTCCCGTCCTTTCCCTTGTAGAGGTCATCGGCCTTAGGTCTTCATCATCTCTCCATACTCGTGAGAAAGAGATATCCACATCAATAAGAAACTCACAAATATATACAAGTGACTCTTGTACCAACCAATCCTCGGCTGTTCAGATATCAAGCTCCACTCGTGATATGCCAGGGTGACCGTTGTGCATTTATGTCACCAACTTGTTAGCTGCAGATGTAGTTGGTACACCGCCCATGAATAATAGCTGGATGACAGCTATCTTTATGTACTCTAGTTAGTGGCTCAATTAGTATGCCACCTTAGTTAGATGAGTTTGGTTTGAGACCCACATATAGGGTTCATCTATCCTTTTGTACAAGAGTTCTTTTGGCTTTCACAACTAAGAAGAGGAAAACTATTTTCAGCCTCCACCTTTGTGTGTATTCCCCCATTGTGTATGTGAGAAAGCCGCAAGTGAGATTGCTTCCTTCTCTCCCACTCTCTTCACATGGTATTAGAGCCTGGTTCATGGTAAGGAGCTCAACAAAGCAAACCAAGTTCGCGGTGTCGTGGTAAGAGGATTAGTGTTGCTTTCCTTTTTCGAGTTTGGGAGCAAATCTCTGCAGGTAGCACAGCCGGAAAGTGCAAGAGTGCATTGTCTCAGATTGGGACGCCCTTCGCGGTGTGGCGAAAGGGCAGTATATGCTACGAGTTATGGCAAAGCCCTCGGTGACATTATTTTTTTGATTCGAGGCCATTTCGAGGCCCGTTTTGGAGGCGGAAGTTTTCCACAGGCACTCAGAAAAGCACTCTATTTTTGCTGTGCGACCACTGTTGTGCAGGTCAATGAAAAGTTGCCGCAAAAATTGCATCGTATGCCTGTGCGCAGAGATATTGGGAGTGACAAAATCATTCTTATTGCCTGTTGATGCACAATTGTCACTAGGAAGTGATTGTGTGGTCAAATACCACTTTCGTCAGTTTTGCAGATTTGCCCTTGCGAGGCAGTTGTGTTTTTTGCAGTGTTCTGTAATGGCGTCTGACTCTCTTTCACAGATTGTCACTGAAAAGCTTGACAAGAACAACTTCCAAGCATGGAAGTTTAGAATGACGAATTTCCTTATGGGAAAAGGCTATTGGGAGTTCATTATAGGAAATGAAGAAGAACCAGTTCTTCCTAATGTTCCCAATCAATAGGAAATGCAGGCATTTAAAGGCTGGCATGAGAGAGCTAGAAAAGTTATGTACTAGCTGTCTATCAGTATTTCAGATTCTATGATTGTGCATATTCAGGATGCAAGCACGCCGAAGGAGGCATGGGATACTTTGGCAAAAATGTATAGCACAAATACACAAGCCAGGAAAATGCAGCTAAAGCAGGAGTTGCATAATGTGCAGAGAGAAAATATGAGCATCAATGACTACCACATGAAGGTGAAGAAGATTGCAGATGCACTGGCTTACATTGGGTCGCCAGTGGAAGATGATGATTTAGTTTCTGTGACCTTGAATGGTCTAGGATAGGATTATGCACAATTCCAGACATCCATTGCCGTCCGTGAGAATTTTTTAGATTTTGAGGAGTTGATTGCTCTTCTAATTTCTAAAGAGTAGAGAAATGGTGGTGCATCTTCTTCAAGAGGAACTTCAAAAGAAACTGTCTTCTACTCAAATGCTGGAAGAGATAGAGGTAGAGGTAGAGGAGGCCGATCTGGAGGCCGTGGCAGAAATCAAAATATGCAGCAAATTCAAGAAAACCAGTCCTATGGAGGAGGACGTGGTAACTTTAGAGGCAAGGGGAGCCAAAGAGGTATAGATGCTATAACCCTTCTACTCGCAAGTTTACAGTGAGCAGAGATGTTGTTTTTTATAAGATGAGCAGCTGGTATAAACCAGTAAATGTGATTGATGATGTAGATGCACAAAATGGTAATGTTGCATAGAATTCACAGCAGCAATCACAAAATATTAGTGGACCTGTCGTGTCCTCTAGCAGTGGTTTACATACTTCGCCATGGACAGGCAGATTGAGGTCAAGAGAATCTCCTCAAAGCAATGCAGATAGTGGTATGCAGGTATCACGAAAAGGAAAAGAGAAAGTAGATCACCCCATGGTTGATGTGAATGCAGGTCACTCTTATGTGGATGGTGAATCCAGTGGCTCAGAACAGAGCAGTGATCATGAGTTGGGTATTCCTTCTCTTGTTACACCTGGAGTAAGGAATACCAGGGATGTTTTGAGAGCACTTGGTAGTGAGCCTATTTTACGCAGGTCTACCAGAGCTAGGTATCCTGTGGATAGGCTGAAATATGATGGATTTACAGCCATTCACTATGCCTATATGGTCAAAGTGATATAGGAACCAGAACCCACTTCTTTTGAGCAAGCCATGGGAAAAGAAAAATGGGAGAAAGCCATGGATGAAGAAATGGATGCCTTGGAAGCAAATGCTACATGGGAATTGGTGCCTTTGCCTAAAGACAAGAATTCAATTGGTTGCAAGTGGGTTTATAAGGTGAAGCACAATGCAGATGGTTCTGTGAATAGATACAAGGCAAGATTAGTTGTCAAGGGGTATGCACAGACATATGTCATTGATTATGAAGAAACATTCAGTTTGGTTGCAAGGATGGCAACCGTAAGAGTAGTCATTGCTATGGCTGCATCAAAGGGATGGTCTTTACATCAGATGGATGTAAAGAATGCCTTCTTGCATGGTGATTTGCAAGAAGAGGTCTATATGGAGCAGCCACCAGGTTATGTTCATGCTGTTCATCCTGAGTTTGTTTGCAGGTTGAAGAAAGCCTTGTATGGCTTGAAACAAGCACCCAGAGCGTGGTCTGACAAGATAGGACAGTATCTTGTCACTATTGGCTTTCAAATTTCCAAGGTAGATTTCTCACTTTATGTGAGAAAAACAGAGAAAGCTATTATGCTACTTGTCATTTATGTTGATGATTTGATCATTACAGGTGATAGTGATGAAGATATCCTTCATGTGAAAATGCTATTGAAGCAGAAGTTTGAGATGAAGGATTTGGGAGAGCTGCATTACTTCTTGGGCATTGAGGTGATTAGATCACCAAGTGGGATATGGCTCTTGCAGAGGCAGTATGTATTGGACATGCTGTCCAAATATGGGATGATAGGCTGTAAACCTATTTCCATTCCTTTGGAGTAGAATGTGAAGCTGAGCGCAGATGCAGAGGTGAGCTTCTGGAAGACCCTACTATGTATAGATGCATAGTAGGAAGTTTGATTTATATGACTATTACTAGGCCATATTTGAACTATGCTGTTGGATTGGTAAGTCAATTTGTGCAAGCTCCAAGGAAACCGCATTTGGATGTGGCTAGACGCATATTGAGGTATGTGAAGTCCACATTGCAATATGGACTGTTTTCTGAGACTGGGGTTCAGATAGAGTTGCATGGATACACTGATGCTGATTGGGCTGGTAGTATTTCTGATAGACAATCTACCAGTGGATATGTGTTCTCTTTTGGGAGTGCTGCAGTCACTTGGAGCAACAAGAAACAGCCTACAGTGGCCTTGTTGAGCACAGAGGCTGAGTACAGGGGTGCAGCAATGGATGCGTGTGAGGTAGCTTGGTTGCATAAGCTACTTTATGATATGCATCAGTCTACAAATGGGCCAGTTGTCATTTATTGTGACAACATGAGCAGTATACACTTGGCAAATAACCCAGTCTATCATGCTAGAACAAAGCACATTGAGGTGCATTATCACTATGTGCGAGAGAAGGTTTTACTAGGTCTTATTGATCTAGTTTATGTCAGCACAGAGGATCAGGTAGCTGACATATTGACGAAGGCATTGGGCGCAGAGAAGCTTGGTTTGAGACCCACATATAGGGTTCATCTATCCTTTTGTACAAGAGTTCTTTTGGCTTTCACAACTAAGAAGAGAAAAACTGTTTTTAGCCTCCACCTTTGTGTGTATTCCCCCATTGTGTATGTGAGAAAGCCGCAAGTGAGACTCCTTCCTTCTCTCCCACTCTCTTCACACGGCCATGCTACCTTCGGGCCTTGCATTTTTCCTCACAAATCCCTTCAAGGTCTTCATGAAGCACTCAAGGAAGAACAACCATTGTGCATGTATAGTGCAACATATAGCAATCTCATCCACGAAATGCACTATGAGATGTACTTGGCTTATGAGAATAGAATGTGGAAAGGTCTCCTCCACTAAACAAACCACCTCCACTGACATAACTTGAGCATCCTCAAGCATGGTTGGATCTATTTCCTTTGAGCTCACATACCTAGAAAGAAAAAAGTGCACCATATTAGCAATATGAAAATCTTGCATGGAGCATTGATACGCTTCACACTTTGTATCCTATAAAGTACCTCACAAGCTCGCCCATCTTGTAAATACAATCCTTCACGTCCTTTAATGCACAACGAGAAATGCTAGTAGGTAGTATGAACTGAGCACATGAGCGATGGCTGATTAGTTGCTTGTACACTCACAAATTTGGAAGGAAAAATAGATTATGCTATGTCATACTTACTTGGAGTAGCTTGCAAGCCATATAATTGCTCTACACCTCTTTTCTTGCTCTTTGTGAAGGCCCCCTCCAAACACCTCATGCATCCAGTGGGAGTACGAATTGTAGTGATAGCTCGCTTCACCGCCACCATCTCTAGCTTTGATAACCTCCATGCTACATGGGGTAAAAAGACATGCCCATTTGGCCTCTCTTGTGACCAAGCTTCACGCATCCTCCCTGTGGTGCATAGATCCTCCCTTATGCCTACGGAATCTGGTGTCCCATTCAAATGTTTCCAAATGGTAGATGCCACATTCTTGAAGATATACATGGGATCAAGAAGGTGATTGATCTTGAGGTGGGACCAATATGGTAGTTGATAAAAGATGGAGCATCTAAACAAAAGATGGTGTTAGCATGCAATCTTATTTCCATTCAATATAGCACACAATAGTTACAAACCCGTACCGGCTCATGCCAAGTGGTGGAGGAGTCGTGGAACTGTCCAAAATTCTGATCCAATCTCC
Organism: Dipteris shenzhenensis; assembly: GCF_047967505.1. Lineage (NCBI taxonomy): Eukaryota > Viridiplantae > Streptophyta > Polypodiopsida > Gleicheniales > Dipteridaceae > Dipteris > Dipteris shenzhenensis. Next base: position 35,858,432 of record NC_141617.1, on the reverse strand, counting down.
TGTAGTGAGTGACTGTGGGGGGACTTCATTCCAAGGGGTGACATATCTAGGATGATCAGGTGGGAGAAATCGATGGTGATTCTCATAGATGACCTTATTCAATGCGTCTGCCCGTGAAGCAACTAGTGAAGGACCACAAACAGGACATGCATGGTAACCCGATGTAGTGAGACCTAAGATCATTGCATGGAGGAGTACATCAACATACAGGTGAAACGTGATGCAGTGGATAGTGCGATGAGATTTTTGCTTACAGAAAAAGTAATTCCTACTGGTCAAATTATGCAATATAGCCGCTTTATCCACAGCTAAGGAAAAGGCATGGGCGCATAAGTGGATGAAGAATCAAGAAGATGGGGCTGAAGTAGTCACCTCGTTCATGAGAGCCCACCAAATCCCACCACAGGTGATTGCATATGTTGAGAAGCTTGTGAATGAGCATAAACTAAGAATAACAAGTGCAGTCAACCACTGCTTTCAATTCAATGTCAGCATCACTTCAGAATCTAGAAAGCTTGTAGCATACAGGGGCATTTCAGATGAGGAATTTTTAATTGATGGAACAAGCTTGGATAAGCCCCAAGTATTCTTTATCGATGAGGTTTCTTCCAATAATATTCACCAATTCATCGATAGAATACTATATACCACCATTAGTAGAGCTGGAATTTGCAATATTGTGATTTTTGTCAATAAAGAAAACAAGGAAGAGATACACAACACTTTGGAGAAAGCTTATGCCTCTGATTTCAAGATCTACAATGGAGTGTATGCATCCAAGACAAGCAAGAGAGAATGTGGATTAAAGATCCAATGCCTCGAATCATTCCTCTTATGCATGCATAGTCCATATACTGACCAGTCTCTACAACATAACATAAGGGGGACTTCCAAGACTTTGCGTCTCATGCTAGAGGAGAAAGAAATCTACAGGTCCTCTCATCATCAAGTGCACTCCAAAATCTATGAATGTCCTCCAAAAAGTGGAAGTCTTTTGATTACTACGCTGGAATACTTGCAACCGTGTAATTGGGAGGTCACCCTATCACGGATGGGATATCTTTTAGTAGATCTTCTCAGAAAAGGATATTCCACTAATATTATTGAAAGAAAGGCTTGCATGGAACACTTCCACTTGCAAGCTAATCTAACTGTCCGCTACAAGAAAGAGGTGGAACATAAGAGGATTGGAGATGATGACATGGAAGATCTTGATGGCTCCCCGTATAAAGATGAAGGTGATGCAGATGATGACTTCCCAGTTCACAAGATTACTCAAAGAAATCACAAACACATATCCTGGTATGAACCTTTACTTTTCTTTAAACAACATTACATTTAACTATAACCTATCAATCTCACAAGCTTTTGTATTTTTTACAAACGGCAGAGGGGAAGGAAGAAGAATTGAGTTCACGTGGATTTGAAGTCAGGAAGGCCACAATATTTCCTTCAAGTTTATGGTGATTGCTGGAAAAACTGAAAGTGAAATATTTATGACAATAAAAGGATCACCGAAAGAATTTCCTGATATAGAGAGTCAACTACATAGATTCTATGGGAACTCAGAGAATATGATGATGGTGCGGCTCACCCTTAAGAATTGTGAAGATTTATCCAAGCTACAAGAAATAGGAAGCAACTTTGATATTCAGGTTGTGATTGGACAACGACCTCAATATCTATCATTTGGTCCAGAAGAGTTTCAAATCCTAAGATATCAAGGAAAAGAGGTTAATGATAAAGTCATAATGGCCACCCTCACATTTGATACAAACTTTATCTTGGCTTAGTATTTATATATTGATTAAATCTAATGAGCTAATGTTTGGTTATTTTCTTTATCTTGGCTTAGTATTTATATATTGATTTAATCTAATGAGATAATGTTTGGTTATTTTTTGATGTAGTATAATGATATCTTGGTTTCCTGTAAATTTTGCAAAGTGTGTATATATCATAGATTCCCTTCCTTCTACATGGCTCAACAATACTAAAATGTCACTAGATGATATCTGCACCTAGCTGCAAACTCTCAATATGGACAATGTACGAGTTATCATTTTTTCATATAATGAGACGTAAGTGACACGACAACCTCATATTTACTTTTGTGAGATGTAAGATGAAGCAAGTAATAAAGATTCTTAATTGGTCATGCAAGAAACATTGGAGTTTGGTAGCTTTGGACCTACAAGCCAATAAATGCTATTTTGCCAATTCAATGCCAAGATGTCATGGCAATGTGTTAGCGTAAGTATATAACTTTCGTGGTACACTTACTCTTAATGCATTGTAACTTTCATGGTATGTACCTTTTGCAATGCAATTATTCATTCCCTTGTATGTTATGATGGACAGGGTCCACATCAAGGTTAATAAGTGCAATTGAACAAGTCACAAACTATGATGGTGACTTGCAACAAGCAATGGACTTACAATGATGTGAGGTTGTAGAGCAAAATGATCCATACAGCTATGGGTGGAGAGTGTGTTACAACTGTAAGTTGCTCCTCTATCAAATATTTGATGTGAAGGGCTTACAATCCTCAATGTCTACATATTTTGATGTAGAAGGGTCTTAGCATGGGAAGGTGACATGCTTTTTGTGCTTTTCATAACATGGGAAAAAGCACATAAGGGGCAATGGAAATTTGAAATATTTTTTAAATAAAAAATTTGGATAATCATGCTGCATGAAGTGACCACTCTCACACTAAAACTCTAGTAAGTACTAATTGAGCATTGTTAGAGTACTAAAATGTAGAAAGCTCTATTAGAGCACTATTATAGCACTAATTGAATAGTAACTTTCACAAAAAAGCATAATTATAGCATGAAGTAGGACTAGTAGAGCACTATTAGAGCTCAAACAAGAGTTGCAAATAACATAAGCATTATTAGAGACTATTTCATGCATTTAAGTCTTGTTAACATTCAGTCACTTGACTGTTGTTACTTGCAGGGCAGAAATGTCTCAAGCAGGTTCAAGCGGTCTGAGTGTGACCATTTGTCTCTGCTTGACTCCTTCATAGGGAAGGAGGATGTCAGTGAAATGCATAGTAGTGGAAAGGGGAATTCCCCTCCATCTGAGCAGAAAGAGAAAGAGAAATCCCCTGCAGGGGAGGATGAACCTTCAGGGCAGGATGTTTCTATAGAGGAGGATGACCCCCTACTGCAAAGTTTTGTTGGTGAAAGAGAAAAGAAATGAAAGACAAATGGATTGGAGAAAGGTAACACAATTTTGGCTTTTAAGTAATTTTAGAGTCGAAATATGAACATGTGCCTAAAATTTACAGTGTGTGCCTTCACATGTCTCAGGGTGTAGAAGAACCCCGGAGACCAGGAGCGGAGCTGCCAACAGGGAGCAAAAGGAAAAAATTCCTATAGTTGCTGCAGGCTCAGTGCCAAGCCTGTAGATGTCCCGGTAGAAAAGCAGAGCACACTGATGCCTCCACAAGGTAGTGTTGCAGATGTCCCGATAGAAAAGCAAAGCACACCGATGCCTCCATGAGGTAGTGCTGCTGGTCCAAAAGGAAAAAAAACTCCCTCACACGGTTCCCACTTAAAGCCCATAGCTTGCAAGAAGTTGTAGCCCAAGATGGCCCTATGGGCAGTGAAGACTTATAGCTTACATTGTATCTATTATTGGGCATGCTCACTATCAAGAGCTTTGACAAAAACTCGGTATTCTGAGACTTGTATGGATCTATGTAAAGTTTATCAATTTGAAGCATTTTGTGATTCCATCACTGGGAGTTGTATGATTTTGTGGTTACATAATTGAAAGTCCATCTCTTCTTTACATGTGCTTTCAATTAAGGGTGTTAGCACACTGCAGTGGATTTATTTGTCATTGAGCTTGTCTTGTATGTAGTAAGATTTGAACTAGTTCACCATCAATGTCAATGTGAATGATTTGAGGTTCAAGTGTCCTTTAATCTAAAATGCCCAGATTTGAATGATTTATGAATAGTTAAAATAGGTATTTCAACATGTGTTCTTAAATTTTATGTATCATTTGTATTCAAATTCTATTTTAAATTCTGGTCTTAAACCTATATTTAACTTTTGTCCAGATATATTGTTTCTAAAAATTGTATTTAAAATGTGATTGACTACTAAAATAATGTACTTAAACCTGTCATGTTTATCTATCCAGATGTATTTTAGCCAGACAATGTGGTCCAAGATTCGATGTATGTGGCAGAAAGGGAAGTAGACAATGTGGTCGAGGATTTGATGTCTGTGGCAGAAAGGCAAGCAGGATTGCAGTTGGCCATCCACATCAACAGAGCTACAATCAAAAGAAAGCACACCAAAAACGTATTGGTAGGAGGGATCGGATTCACAAGTGGTGTCTAGACATATTGGAAATACTGAAGCCAAAGCCTTCAAAACCTATAGACACCCCTTTGATGGATCACCTGTAGCTCCTGTCCCTACCTCCACCTCCTGTGATGCCATCAATAGTGGTACTAGTGCCTCTCCATCAAGAAAGAAGTGCTATAATCTTAGATTTGAATGTCCTACTAGTGAAGGTCGTTGAGTCATATCATGGCGATATACCCCCATCCTATGCACACTTGATGAAAAGCCATGGTACTGGATGCATGGGACAGACCATGTTTATTCGTAAAGATGCTGCTCCCTTCTTGGAATTCTGTTTGTCATGGTTCGACGTTTTTATTTGGAGCACAGCTAGAAGAACAAAAGTGACCAACATCCTAAGCACATGCTTTGCCGAACTATTTTGAAAGATAACAGTCTTGGCGCAGCAAGACAGTCACAATGGTAGATTCATGATGGATTCTGAAGGAAAATTGTTGAGTCTGAAGCCCATTCTATTCAAGGACTTGCCGCCGACCATATGGAACAACTTCACCCACTTGTCGGCAACCAATACTATTATTTTGGATGACAACTTGTACAAGATTTGCAAAAACTCAGCTGGAACCTAGAGAGTGCTTCCAAAGATTGAGATGCAAAGTGATGAAGAAATGTGCTCCTATTTGATGGATGACGTCGCACCATGATTGTTTGTGTGGCTGCAAATGGAGGATCGCCAGTCTTACATGACACATTTTGAGCACGACCTCTTCCATGATGAGGAGTCCATTGACATTATGGAGTATATGATAAGACACAATTGCTGGAAAGAGTATTGAAGATGGAACCAGATGCATGTAGTGGGATACCATCCTTTTTTGTACATCATTAATAACTTTTATAATAATCATTCATTTTTGCGTGTACATTGCCTTTTTGGAGATGGAAGACTAATTGGATTCCTTTTCTGGTTGAAACAAAGACTCTAGTGCTCTTATTTCTACTCTTGCTTTGTGTTTTTATAATGTAATGTGCCTAAAATCAATAGAATGTCCTTGGGAGGTACATAGCATTAAAATCCTTTTTGCAATGTGATGGAAGACACTAACCAGATGGAGCACTAAGTACCACTACTAGCAGCACTTACTGGCACTTTAATAGCACCAACCACTTGCATCAGCACTAACAACTAACAGCTATAGCACTATAGTAGCATCACTAGGCAGGACTAGCAGCACTATATACACCACTTTTTAGTAGCACTATGTAGTAGTAGCACCAACTACCAGCTCTAACCAATAATCTAAGCCAAGCACTGAGTACCACTACTAGTAGCACTTACTGGTACTGCAACAGCACCAACCACTTGCAACAGCACTAACAACTAGTAGTTGGAGCACTATTTAGTGGCAGTAGGAGCACTACGTAGTAGCATTACCAATTTGTAACAGCACTAATTAGTAGCAGCAACATTACTAATTAGTAGCACCAACTACCAGCTCTAACCACTAATCTAAGCCAAGCACTGAGTACCACTATTAGCACTGCAACACCACCAACCACTTGCAGTAGCACTAACAACTAGCAGCTGCAGCACTAATTAGTGGCAGTAGCAGCACTACTTAGTAGCATTACCAATTTGTATAACAACACTAGTAGCACTAATTAGTAGCATCACTAATTAGTAGCAGCAACATTACTAATTAGTAGCATCACTAGGCAGGACTAGCAACACTATATACACCACTTTTTAGTAGCACCAATTTGTAACAATAATTTGTAGCATCACTAATTAGTAGAAGCTACACTACTAATTGGTAGTATCACTATGCAGGACTAGCAGCACAATATACATCACTTTTTAGTAGCACTAGTAGCACAGTTATGTAGCACCAACAGCTACCATCTCTAACCACTCATACAAGCCAATCACTATATGTACATGGAATGAAAGGGTGGTAGACATTCAAAGTGTAGCAACGCACACTATTGCAGGGACAATAAAGTGATGTTCCCAATCATTCATGAAAGTATGAGAAGACATTAGAACTATGATGTTTACATCTCAAATGGCATGCTATTGTATATGGCTTCATGCACCTCATCCGACATGGAGAACAGCTTGTCAGCATCCATAAGTTCCACCATGGGAAACTTTATAGCTCTGACAAGGTGAGAATACAAAAAAACCTCGGGTTCATTATCAAGAAGGTAGTAATAGTTATCTGCCTTCTATCCATAGTACAACCCCTTCACTACAAAACCACCAGATGAAATGATCTTTCCCCATCCATCCTTCAAATTTCAATTTGCAAGCTCCTTCTTGGTAGTGCACTGTAGGACATAGAAATCTGCACCCTCATAATTTTTTGCCCTTGCGTTGAGTGCAAAATTGTCTCCAACATAAAGAGCATCACTTAGTGTATCATGATGTCCTTCATATGCAGGATCATCACAAGGGTTTTCTTCAGCTTCCATGTCCTCTCCAAGGACAATAAGTTGATATTCCCAATCTATCACATATGCTTTATTGCAACATCTATTCCAAGAACCTGAAATGCAAGCACAACAATAGCATGACAACTTTTGCATTCTGAGCTCTGTGCATTTGTGCTCTGAGAATCCAAAGATCGAGTGTAGTGATTGCACCATGGGAATAGGAGCACAGTCCCATGCTACTGATCTATCCACTTCTCCTAGCTTCACCTCCCAGAACAACCTTCTTATATTCATTTCTTTCGATGGGGATAAGAGGCCTGAGCTCCATTTGAGAGATCTGAACGTAGAAAACTCACTACATCAGTAGCACAAGTAAGCTTCTCTGAATTTTCCTTCAATTGCTCGTGTGTCAAGGCTCTTTTCACAATAGCTCCTGCTCCATCATGCTCACCCTTTCCATGTCCAGAGAAAAATAAATTCCATGTCATCTTCAGGTTAGTTAAGGAAGGATACCTTGCAACAAAGAAAGCAGGCCGTCTCACTTTAAATTGGGAAGCTGCACCATCTGACCAAACCCAATGCTGCTTTAGTGCTAAATCTTATCCTGCCAACCAATTGTGATGTAGCATAAAACAATGCTGAACAAATAGAGTATCATGCACCTTGTCATCAGATATGTAGAAATAGATGGTTTTTTGAACCTCACCTCTTATCTAAACATATGTTATTTGAACAAGAATAGTGACTTGGTCTAAGTGCCAGTGCATAGATTGTATCTCATTTTGTTCCTTAGAGGTGTAATTTTTTGCAAAATCCACCAGAAACACCACAACATCTTTAGGAAACCTTTGCAGACACTCTTCAAATTGTTCAGCTTTCCACTTGTATATGAAGTTGTGCTTAATGAACTTCTTCATGCAATCTCGAGACATCCGTAATAAGGCACTGCAGGTCATTTTCTTCAATGTGAGCACCTTTCTTCTTTTTTTCTCCCCCTGTTTTCCAATAGTTACGTCTGGATCCTCAAAAACCTTAACAAAAACATGGTGGGTAGAGTCAGCCTTCTCTTGTGGGCAGGCCAGATTTTTTTTTGGCCCACAACTAGTACATTCTCCCATGAGGCATTCCAAGTGATGGTACATGCTTCTTGAAGGCTTTTGACACAACACACTTTCCCAAAAGCACGTAATGCCAGTGTATGTATGATTAGAAGCTTTACAAATAGCTCTAGTATTGTCCCTTGCACATATTTGACAATTGCAATAACAATGCACTCCATGCAGACTAGTGTTGGGACGATGCATGATATTTATAAAGTCTTTCAAGAAGGCCATTTGGAGATGCTGAATGCAGCAAAATGTATATTTGTCCTTCAATTGATGGACAAAAAATGGTTTAAATCGTTCAAATAAGTGTTGTTGCATTGTGATGTCTGGATAATTTTTCTTGAACTCTATAAATTACTCAACTTGCACATGAAAACATCCAATGTGATCAGAGATTTTATCTACAAAAGTGATCACATTAGAATCAAGCATCAACAAGTATTAACAGGCACTAACAAATACTAATTAGCAGGTTTCTAAACTAATAGGAACTAACAAGCACTAACAGGCACTAACAAGCACTAACTGGGGCAATAACAAGCTTGCAACACTACACTAACATGCACTAACAGGCATTATCAGGCACTAACACACACTAACATTAAAAAACAAGCAACACTAGACAGCATTAAACTAACAAGCATGAAATAGCATGTCATTAAGTAGTACTAATTAGCAGTTTACTGAACTGATAGGCACTAACAAGCACTAAGTGGGGCAATAACAAGCAACAACAAGTATTAACAAACACTAAAAGGTACTAATTAGAAGGTTTCTGAACTAACAAGCACTAACATGCACTAACAAGCACTAAGTGGGGCAATAACAAGCAACACTAGCAGGCAACACTAATAAGCTAAGGCACTAAAGAAAGAGGTAACACTACTACTTGAGGCGGGATTCATCTTTTCTGTTGATGATTCAGAATGGATATCTCATGTAGTTGTCACACCAAAGAAAGGAAATAAGTGGCGGGTTTGTGTAGACTTTCGTCCTTTGAATGCATGCACTAAGAGGGATCATTTTCCTTTGCCATTCCAAGATGAAATACTAGACCAAGTTGCAGGGCATGAGATGTATTCTGTATGTGATGGGTATTCTGGGTACTTTCAAATTCATATTCGGGAGGAAGATCAAAAGAAAACATCATTTGTCACACCTTGGGGAGTTTTTGCTTACAGAGTGATGCCTTTTGGGTTAACCAATGCACCAACTACATTTCAAAGGTTCATGAGTCAAGTGCTCAAGCCTTACTTGGGGAAGTTCATAAGGGTGTTTTTGGATGATTTTTGCATTTATTCTCAGCGCATAGATCACATGGAGAAGTTAAAGATGGCCTTAGCCAGGATTGATGAAGAAAAATGGTTTCTAAATCCTAGCAAGTGTCATTTGGCTCAAACAAAAGTAGTCTTGTTGGGGCATATTGTATCTGAAGAAGGCTTGCAAATGGATTCTGACAAGGTTCAAGCAATCATGGCATTGCCAAGTCCTGAGAGTGTCACTGGTGTTTGCAGAATTCTAGGAAAAAGCAAGTATTATCAACGCTTTTGTGATGATTTCACAGAGATAGTGCATCCCATGAACTTGTTGATAAGAAAAGGAGTTTCTTTCCAATGGGGATTGGAGCAACAAGTCTTTTCAGCAACTTAAGGAGGCCATGAGTAAGGGCCCAATATTGAAGCCCCCTGATTGGTTTCAAGACTTTTATGTAAATCCAAGTGTATCTTTGCATTCAATTGGTGCTGTAATGCTACAAAAAGGAGAGAGAGGTAGAATGAAACCCATCTATTATGCAAGCCGACAACTTATAGAAGTGGAAACAAGGTATGAAGAAATAGAGCAACAAGCTCTTTATTTAGTGCTTTTAGTTAGAAAGTTTCACTCCTATTTATTACCTTGACCATTTTTCTTCCTTACCTCTCAGTCTGTATTAGCATATCTAGTTCGCAAGCCTAATCCTAGGGGAAGATTTGCAAAATGGTTATCAGAGCTTCAAGAGTTCTCTTTCTCTTTTGTCACTAAAAATACCACTAGGTTCACTATGGCAAATTTGCTCACAGGACGGGAGGATCTAGGAAAAGAAAAGAAATGTAAGGAGAACATTAAAGATGAAAGGGATACACCACCAATAGCTTTTGTTTTGTATTTTGATGGGGCTTTTAGTCCTTCATGCCAACGAGGAGCCGGGGGGATGGTCTTGATGAATTCTAAAGGTCAAGCAGTATGGGCAAGAGGACAAGAGCTTCCAGGTATCACAACTAACAATGCAGCTGAGTATAATGCTTTGATTCTTGGTTTGGAGGGTTGTCTTCAAAGTCAAGTTAAAGAATTGGAAGTAAGAGGAGATTCTCAGCTTATTATAAAGCAAATGCAAGGGCATTACAAGACAAGAAGTCCTCATTTGAAGGAGCTTAATCAAAAGGCTATGGCACTATGTAATCAGTTTGATTTTTGCAAGTTTGTTCATATAAACATAAAAGAAAATCAAAGGACAGATGAGTTAGCTACTCAATCCATTGTAGTACAAGATTGGTGGTAGACATTGGATGGCTAGAACTACAAGATGTTCAGTAATATGTGGAAGAAGGCATGTTTCCTCAAGGGTTAACTCCACAACAGAAGCAGAGATTGGTAAGACTTATGCGATGGGAATGCCACTTTGCACGTAAGTCAATTCCACCTAGTTTAAGGTGTGTGCAAAGTATTGTGCCCATCGGATATGCTTAGCATTGTCGATCAAGCATAAAACACCGTTTTTGCCTTAGTGTCATGCACAACCATAAAACAACACGGTCCTAGGTGTGTTATTCAAACAAGTACTTATCGGATAGGGGCTCCACTTTGCACGCAAGTCCGTTTCAACTAGGTTGAGGTGAGTGCAAAGTATTGTCAGCATCGGATATGCTTTGCATGGTCAATCACGCATTATACAACGTTTTTCCCGTAGTACGTGATATGGACATCTGCAAAAAAACACGCCCTTAGGTATGGTATCTGACCAAGTACTTATCGGATGGGTGTGCCTCTTTGAGAACATTTCAATACCACCTAGGTTAAGGTGTAGGAAAAGTATTGTGCCGATCGTACTCGGGGGGGTCACTATGTATAAACCCTCTATATCACGTGCGTTCAAGGCCTATATTTAAAATCCCTTATTTGTAAATTTTTTCATTAATAAAATGTACCCCTTTTCTATACAAATCTGTAAATTTTTTCCAAAACTATTTTAAATAGTCCCTTATGTATATTTATTTCTGTAAATTTTAGGAATAAAAAATATCCTTCTTTTGAACTCACGTGATAGGGTTACATATGATGAGTGACCCCCCCGAGCGATCGTATATGCTTTGCATGGTCGATCGAGCATTAAATACCATTTTTGCCTTAGTGTCATGCACATCCGTAAAAAAACACACTGCTAGGTGTGTTATCCGATCAAGTACTTATGCGATGGGAATGCCACTTTGCATGTAATTCAATTACACCTAGTTTAAGGTGTGTGCAAAGTATTGTGCCCATCGGATATGCTTTGCATTGTGGATCAAGCATAAAACACCGTTTTTGCCTTACTGTAATGCACAACCATAAAAAAACACGGTCCTAGGTGTGTTATTGAAACAAGTACTTATCAGATGGGGGCTCCACTTTGCACGCAAGTATATTTCAATTAGTTTGAGGTGTGTGCAAAGTATTGTGACCATCGGATATGCTATGCATGGCCGATCACGCATTATACACCGTTTTTCCCCTAGTGATATGCACATCCGCAAAAAAACACGCCCTTAGGTGTGTTATCTGACCAAGTACTTATGGGTGTGCCTCTTTGAGAACATTTCAATACCACCTAGGTTGAGGCGTAGGAAAATTTTTGTGCCCAACGGATATCCTTTTCATGGCCGATCGAGCATTAAACACCATTTTTGCCTTAGTGTCATGCACATCCATAAAAAAACACGCTGCTAGGTATGTTATCCGATCAAGAACTTATGGGATGGGCGTGCCACTTTGCATGTAAGTCAATTCCACCTAGTTGAAGGTGTGTGCATAGTATTGTGCCCATCCGATATGCTTTGAATTGTCGATCAAGCATAAAACACCGTTTTTGACTTAGTGTCATGCACAACCATAAAAGAAGACGGTCCTAGGTGTGTTATTCAAACAAGTACTTATCGGATGGGGGCTCCACTTTGCACGCAAGTCCGTTTCAACTAGGTTGAGATGCGTGCAAAGTATTGTCACCATCGGATATGCTTTGCATGGTTGATCACGCATTATACAACGTTTCTTCGGTAGTGATATGCACATCCGCAAAAAAACACGCCCTTAGGTATGTTATCTGACCAAGTACTTATCGGATGGGTGTGCCTCTTTCAAAACATTTCAATACCACCTAGGTTAAGGCATAGGAAAAGTATTGTGCCCATCGAATATGCTTTGCATGGTCGATCGAGCATTAAATACCATTTTTGCCTTAGTGTCATGCACATCCGTAAAAAAACACGCTGCTAGGTGTGTTATCTGATCAAGTACTTATGCGATGGGAATGCCACTTTGCATGTAAGTCAATTCCACCTAGTTGAAGGTGTGTGCAAAGTATTGTGCCCATCGGATATGCTTGCATTGTCGATCAAGCATAAAACACCGTTTTTGCCTGTGTGTCATGCACAACCATAAAAAAACATAGTCCTAGGTGTGTTATTCAAACAAGTACTTATCCGACGGGGGTTCCACTTTGTATACAAGTCCTTTTCAACTAGGTTGAGGTGCGTGCAAAGTTTTGTCACCATCGAATATGCTTTGCATGGTCGATCACGCATTATACAACGTTTTTCCTGTAGTGATATGCACATCCGCAAAAAAACACGCCCTTAGGTATGTTATCTGACCAAGTACTTATCGGATGGGTGTGCCTGTTTGAGAACATTTCAATACCACCTAGGTTGAGGCGTAGGAAAAGTGTTGTGCCCATCGGATATCCTTTGCATGCTCGATCGAGCATTAAATACTATTTTTGCTCTAGTGTCATGCACATCCGTAAAAAAACACGCTGCTAGGTATGTTATCCGATCAAGCACTTATGGGATGGGCGTGCCACTTTGCATGTAAGTCAATTCCACCTATTTGAAGGTGTGTGCAAAGTATTGTGCCCATCGGAGATGCTTTGCATTGTCGATCAAGCATAAAACACTCTTTTTGCCTTAGTGTAATGCACAACCATAAAAAAAGATGGTCCTAGGTGTGTTATTCAAACAAGTACTTATCAAATGGGGGCTTCACTTTGCACGCAAGTATGTTTCAACTAAGTTGAGGTGGGTGCAAAGTATTGTGACCATAGGATATGCTTTGCATGGCCGATCACGCATTATACACCGTTTTTCCCCTAGTGATATGGACATCCGCAAAAAAACATGCCCTTAGGTGTGTTATCTGACCAAGTACTTATCGGATGGGTGTGCCTCTTTGAGAACATTTCAATACCACCTAGGTTGAGGCATAGGAAAAGTGTTGTGCCCATCGGATATCCTTTGCATGGTCGATCGAGCATTAAATACTTTTTTTGCTCTAGTGTCATGCACATCCATAAAAAAACACGCTGCTAGGTATGTTATCTAATCAAGCACTTATGGGATGGGCTTGCCACTTTGCATGTAAGTCAATTCCACCTAGTTGAACATGTGTGCAAAGTATTGTGCCCATCGGATATGCTTTGCATTATCGATCAAGCATAAAACACCGTTTTGGCCTTAGTGTCATGCACAACCATAAAAAAACACGGTCCTAGGTGTGTTATTCAAACAAGTACTTATCAGATGGGGGCTCCACTTTGCACACAAGTCCATTTCAACTAGGTTGAGCTGCGTGCAAATTATTGTCACCATCGGATATGCTTTGCATGGTTGATCACGCATTATACAACGGTTTTCCCGTAGTGATATGCACATCTGCAAAAAAACACGTCCTTAGGTATGTTATTTGACCAAGTACTTATCGGATGGGTGTGACTCTTTGAGAACATTTAAATACCTACAAACTTACAAACTTTTTCTAGGTACTTGTAAATTTTTTTGATTAATTCTTTATCTAGATTTTTTTTAAAAAATTTGAAGAGAGAGAAAGAAAGAAAGAGAGAGAGGAACTAGAGAGAGAGAGAAAGTTTAGAGAGAAGGAGAGAAGCCTTGGAGGCCGCGGCCTCCAGGAGGAAGAGGGAAGTGGAGGGGGATGAGAGGGAGGAAAGGAGGGAGGGAGGAGCCAAGGAGGGAGGGAGGAGCGACGGAAGAGGGGAGGGAGGGAGGGAGAGAGGGAGGGAGGAGCAGAGGTAGGGGGAGAGAGGGAGGGAGGTAGGAGGAGGGAGGAAGAGGGAGGGAGGAGCGGGGGAGTAGGGGGGGATTGCCACCAGGGGGAGGGAGGAGGGAGGGGAGGGAGCGGGGTAGGGGGGAGCGGGGGCGGCGGGGTAGGGGGAGCAGGGGGCGGCGGGGTAGGAGGGAGCGGGGGCGGCGGGGTCGAGAGGAGGGGGGCAGCGTCGAGAGGAGGGGGTTGCGGCGTCGAGAGGAGGGGGCGGCGGGGTCGAGAGGGGGGGCGGAAGGGTCGAGAAGAGGGGGGGCGGGGTCGAGAGGGGGGGCGGCGGGGAGGGACGGGAGGGAGGGAGAGGGGGGGTCCTGGCGGCCGCGGCCGCCAGGACTGGAGGGAGGGGGGAGGGAGCGGGGGCGGCGGGGTCGAGAGGAGGGGGGGCGGGGTCGAGAGGCGGGGGCGGTGGGGTCGAGAGGAGGGGGGCGGGGTCGAGAGGGGGGACAGCAGGGTCGAGAGGGGGGGCGGCGGGGAGGGATGGGAGGGAGGGAGAGGGGGGGTCTTGGCGGCCGCGGCCGCCAGGATGGGAGAGAGGGGGGGTCCTGGCGGCCGCAGTTGCCAGGACTGGAGGGAGGGGGGGAGGGAGCGGCGGTGGCTGGGTCGAGAGGAGGGGGGGCGGAGTCGAGAGGAGGGGGTGGCGGCATCGAGAGGAGGGGGGGCGGCGGGGTCGAGAGGGGGAGGCGGCGGGGTCGAGAGGCGGGGGCGACGAGGTCGAGAGGCGGGAGGGAGGGGAGGGACGGGAGGGAGGGAGAGGGGGGGTCCTGGCGGTCGCGGCCGCTTGGACGGGAGGGAGGGGGGTCCTGGCGGCCGCGGCCGCCAGCAAGGGAGGGAGGGGAGGGAGGCAGGAGGGAGGGAGAGAGAGAGAGGAGGGAGGGGAGGGAGGGGAGGGAGGAGGGAGGGGAGGGAGGGGGGGGAGGGGAGGGAGGGGGGGTCCTGGCGACCGCGGCCGCCAGGGTGAGAGGAGGGAGGGGAGGGAGAGAGAGGGGAGAGGAGGGAAGGGAGGGAGAGAGAGAGAGAGAGGGGGGGTTCCTGGCAGCCGCAGCCGCTGAGTGAGAGGGAGGGGAGGTGAGAGGGAGGGGAGGGAGAGAGAGAGAGAGGGGGGGGAGAAAGAAAGGAGGGAGGGGAGGGAGAGAGAAAGCGAGAGAGAGAGTGAGGGCGGGTCCTGTCGGCCGCGGCCGCCAGGGTGAGAGGGAGGGGAGAGGAGGGAGGGGAGGGAGAGAGAGGGGAGAGGAGGGAGGGGAGGGAGAGAGAGAGAGAGAGAGGGGGGGTTCTTGGTGGTCGCGGCCGCCGGGTGAGAGGGAGGGGAGGTGAGAGGGAGGGGAGGGAGAGAGAGAGAGAGGGGGGGTCCTAGCGGCCGTGGCCACCAGGGTGAGAGGGACGGGAGGGAGAGAGAGAGAGAGAGGGGGTGAGAGGAGTGAGGAGAGGGAGGGGAGGGAGAGAGAGAGAGAGGGGGGGTCCTGGCGGCCGCGGCCCCAGGGTGAGAGGAGTGAGGAAAAGGGAGGGGAGAGAGAGAGAGGAGTGAGGGGAGGGAGGGGAGGGAGAGAGAGAGAGAGAGAGGGGAGGGGAGGAGAGAGAGAGAAGGAAGAGAGAGAGAGAGAGGACTCCTTGGGGCCGCGGCCCCCAGGGATGAGAGGAGAGTTAGAGGAGTAATGGAGGGAGAGGAGTGAGGGAGGGAGAGGGGTGAGAAGACGTGATGGAGAGGGAAACACTAGTAGAGAGAGAAGAGAGATGAGAAGACTTTAGGGAGAGGGGAAGGTAAGCGACTAGAGAGAGAGGAGAGATGAGAAGACTTGAGGGAGAGAGGAAGGTACGCGACTAGAGGAAGGTTGGGAAGGTATGGGACTAGAGAGAGAGAGGTATGCGACTAGAGAGGGAGCTCCATCGCATAGAGAGGGAGCTCCATTAGAGAGAGAGAGAGCCCACTACATAGAGAAGAGGAGAGAAGTAGAGGAAGAGAGGTAGAATTCTTACAAGAGCGACAAATAAGATTTGACTTAGGAAAAGAATGAAAGGGACTTACGAGAAGAAAGTATCAAGAAGAATGTTGAACAAAAATTTGAATTCTTACAACTAAGAGTAGAACTATCACGAGCAAGAGCGACAAATAAGATTTGACTTACGAGAAGAATGAAAGGGACTTACGAGAAGAAAGTATTAAGAAGAATGTTGAACACAAATTTGAATTCAAAAGGAACGTACGAGAGAAAGTATCAAGAAGAATGTTGAACACAAATTTGAATTCAAATTTATAATGAATTCAAAATTCCCTCTCTTTTTTAAAAATTCAAATTTATGCGTGGGAGGAGTGGGCTAGTTTTTCTTATATATACTCTTCTTTCCATTAATTCATTCTCATTCTCTCCTCATTTCATTCAAGCAACCAAGAGCGGAAGAGAAAGGATAAGCGGAGCCTTACTTTTTTCACTTTTTCCAGGTACTTGCATTCTTTTTCATTCGTCTTGTAATTCTTTTTCTTTACTTACAATTCTTTTTCAATTAGTTTCTTGTTAAAGTTTTTGAGTTCTATTTCTTAAAATTCGTCTTGTAATTCTTTTTCTTTACATACAATTCTTTTTCAATTAGTTTTTTGTTAAAGTTTTTGAGTTCTATTTCAATTAATTTCTTATTGAAATTTGTGTTCTAAATTTGAAAAGAGAGATAGAGAGAAAGAGAGAGCTAGAGAGAGAGAGAGGAGAGAGAGAGAGAGTGTGAGAGAGATAGCACGAGATTAAGAGAGAAAAGAAAGGAGGGAGAGAAAGTAGGAGAGAGAGAGAGAGAAAGAGAGAGAGAGAGAGAGAGAGAGAGAGAGAGAGAGTGAGAGAGAGAGAGAGAAAGAGAGAAAGAGAGAGAGAGATTAAGAGAGAGAAGAGGGGCGGAGGGAGAGAGAGAAAACTCTTAGCGGCCGTGGCAGCTAGAGGAGGGGGGTTTTTTAGAAGGCATTACAATTCTTTTTAAATTAGTTTCTTATTTGAGTTTTTGAGTTCTATTTTAATTAGTTTCTTATTTATATTTGAGTTTGTAAATTTGAGAAATGAGAGAGAATAGGGAGGGAGAGAAAGAGAGAGGAGAGAGGGAAAGAGAGAAATTAAGAGAGAGAAGAGGGACTCTTGGCGGCTGTGGCCGCCAAAGGGAGAGAGAGAATAGAAATGAGAGAGATAATGAGAAATGAGAGAGGAGTAGGGAGGGAGAGAAAGAGAGAGAGGAGAGAGGGAGAGAGAGAGACAGAGATTCAGAGAGAGAAGAGGGGCTCCTTAAGTGAGAGAGAAGAGTAGGGAGGGAAAGAAAGAGAGAGAGGAGAGAGGGGGAGAGAGATTAAGAGAGAGAAGAGGGTCTCCTGGCGGCCGTGGCTGCTAGAGGGAGGGAGAGAGTAGGGAGAGAGAGGGAGAGAGAGAGAAAGAGAGAGAGGGAGAGAGAGAGAAAGAGAGTGAGGGAGAGAGAGGGAGAGAGAGAGAAGTTTAAGAGAATGAAACATGGCAGAGAGGAGAGAGGGAAAGAGAGAAATTAAGAGAGAGAAAAGGGGCTCTTCATGGCCGTGGCCGCCAAAGGGAGAGAGAGAATGAGAAATGAGAGAGAAGAGTAGGGAGGGAGAGAAAGAGAGAGAGGGAGAGAGACAAGAGATCCAGAGAGAGAAGAGGGGCTCCTTAAATGAGAGAGAAGAGTAGGGAGGGAAAGAAAGAGAGAGCTGAGAGAGGGAGAGAGAGAAGAGAGTCTCCTGGCGGCAATGATAGAGAAGAGTAGGGAGGGAAAGAAAGAGAGAGCTGAGAGAGGGAGAGAGAGATTAAGAGAGAGAAGAGAGTCTCCTGGCGGCCGTGGCTACTAGAGGGAGGAAGAGAGTAGGGAGGGAGAGGGAGAGAGAGAGAGAGAGAAGAGAGGAGGGAGACTTAGGGAGAGAGAAAGAGAGAGAGGGAGAGAGAGGGAGAGAGAGAGAAAGAGAGAGAGCGAGAGAGAGGGAATGAAACTTCTGTGCTGGAGGGAGGGAGAGAGTAGGGGGGGAGAGGGAGAGAGAGAGAGAGAAGAGAGGAGGGAGACTTAGGGAGAGAGAAAGAGAGAGAGGGAGAGAGAGGGAGAGAGAGAGAAAGAGAGAGAGGGAGAGAGAGGGAATGAAACTTCTGGCAGCTGTGGCTGCCAGAGGGAGGGAGAGAGTAGGGAGGGAGGGAGAGAGAGAGAGAGAGAGAGAGAGAGAGAGAGAGATGAGAGAGAAGAGATGAGGGAGACTTAGGGAGAGAGAGAGGGAGAGAGAGATAAAGAGAGAGGGAGAGAGAATGAAACTTCTAGCGGCCGTGGCCGCCAAGAGAGGGAGGTAGAGAGAGAGAGAGAGAGAGAGAGAGAGAGAGAGAGAGAGAGAGAGAATGAGACTTCTCGCGGCCGTGGCCGCCAAGGGAGGGAGGGAGGGAGGGAGAGAGAGAGAGAGAGAATGAGAAATGAGAGAGAAGAGGGGAGGGAGAGAAAGAGAGATTAAGAGTGAGAAGAGGGACAGAGGAGAGAGAGAAAGGGAGAGAGGGAGGGAGGGAGGGAGGGAGGAAGGCTGGGAGAGATTAAGAGAGAGAATTCAGAGAGAGAGAGAGAGACATAGAGAGGGAAAGAATGACAAATCCTAGCGGCCAAGAGGATAGAGGTAGGGAGGTAGAGAGGCTAAGAGAGAGAGAGAGAGAGAGGGAGAGAGAGAGAAGAGGAGAGAGAGAGAGAGAGAGGAGAGAGGTGGAGAGAGAGAGAGAAATAATTACAAATCCTAGGGAGAGAGAGAGAGAGATGAAGAGAGAGAATGATAAATCGTAGCTGCCATGGGAGGGAGAGAAAAAGAGAATTGAGATAAACTAAGAGAGAGAATGAGTGGGATGAGGACAGAGAGGGAAACACATAAGAGTTGTCAGAGAGAGAGAGAGAGAGATTAAGAGAGAGAATGAGGTGTCTTGACTATGGCTACAGAGAGAACTAGGAGTCGAGAGAGAGAGAGAGAGAGAGAAAGTTCAAAGGAAAGAGTGAGTTTTATATATTTACATGTTTTACATTTAAAAAAAATTATAAAAGAGTGAATTTATGGTTTGTTTTGAAGGTGAGATAATATTTATATATATATTCATCTTTTAAATTGAAATGTGTTAACTTTTCTTTAGATACTTGTTCTTCATTTCTCTCACATGCAGGTTTAGCCTCTACATCAAAACCCCTTCTTTTGCATATTTAAGCCTCTTAAACCCCAGCACATTAAAATGAACACAGAAAAAGAAATTATTTATTGCTTTTCTTCGCTTCGACGGTTGGTTTAGCATAGTTTAGCATAGATTAAATTGCCTTAGAGGAGAGACAATTCTCCAAGTTGTAAATCGAAGCCATGCTCAAATTTTTCTAACTAGTTCCTAATCGTTGTCAGTCCCTTTGCTCACATGCGGTTTAACACTCATAACATGCTATTAAATAAGACCTTTTACCATTTACCAAGAAGTTTATCAGTGGGCAGATTGAGATAGCAAATATCAATGGACAGATTACATATATCAATGGACAGATTACATGTCATGGGACATATTGGAGCTTGATGATTATTGGTTATTTTTATTGCATTTGTATAAATATTTAAGCTCATTTATTGTCATAAAAAACCTTGTAAAGCCTTCTAGGCTATTTTTTACATTTATTGCCATATGAAGCGCCTTGTAATAAACCCGACCATCCCGACCATTCACTATTTAACGAGTATCAGTGGGCTGCATAAGTGGATATCAGTGGAACAATTTTTAGTGGGTAGATTGCATCAGTTGGGTATCAGTGCACAGATATCAATGGATGGACAGATTACATGTCATCACGAAGATTGAAGCTTTATCTAGAGGGCAAATCAATGGATGGACAGATTACATGTCTTCATGAAGATTGAAGCTTTATCACTAGAGGACATTTTATTTCATTGTAAAGCTTTATTGGCTAATTTTTTTACATTTGTACAAATATTTAAGCCTTGTAAAGCCTTCTAGGCTATTTCCCACATTTATTGCTATAAAATACTTTGTAAAGCCCTCTCCGCTATTGGTCACATTTATTGCCATATGAAGCCTTGTAAAGCCTTTTGGGCTATTTCCCACATTTATTGTATCAAGCATTGTATATTGTACTTTACTTGTATGTATCTAAATTCTTCATTATCTTTTCTTGTAGGATTATGGAGCAATCAACTAATGTGGGGGCTATCCTAAATGACTCTGAGATTAGAGCATGGGTCTCTAATGTCACTTTGAATTTGAAAGAAAAGGAATATAGCCCAATGGCTTTGGTAGATGGAGTCGATATCACATGGGCAGAAGAGCTTGGTTTCTTCATCAAAAGGAAAAGATACTCTTTCTACTTATGTCAAAAAGGGAGTTCAATGATGTTGAAGATCCATGGGATGCTACTTTCTTCAAAAAAGATATGACTTCAAGCCTTGTAGTAGGCATAATGATAGGGCCAAAAGAGACTTTTATGGATATTTTCACAAAGAGTTCAGATCCTGAAGTTGGCAGTCTTCATTTTTTTGTGTCAAGGAGAGACTCAAAGACCTTTGTGATGCCTCCTCCTCAACCATCAAAGTTTCCAGAGCTACAAAGTGCATTGGAGGCTCTTGCATATACTTGGGAGCAATTTCCTAGTGTGGTGGCAAAAAGGATGCATGCAAAGATAATGTTTGAGTACTTTCAGGATGCACAATATGCTCCTCATATTCAAGGATCTTCACATGAAGGAGATCAAGCTCAGACTTCGATGCAGGGACAAGAAGAACATGCACACTGTCACAAACGTGTAGAACATGAGCGCAAACTTCTAGAGCAAGAAATGGTGGATGTAACTAAAAATGATGAAACACAAGCCTTGAGTGCACGAGAATTTAAAAAAATTGAAGAAGATCAAGGTCGATCCACTGCAGTTATGCTAGAAGCTCTTGCTAGCAAACCACGATGTGAAATGCAAAAGGCTAGTACTGCAAGAGCCACGGTTCCAAGCAGTAAAAAAAGGCATCGTCCCACTGTAGAGAAAGATCATGTGGATGAAAAACGGTTAAAAGAAGAGAAAGATGAAGAAGACTCAGAACCCGAGGCTGAAGATGATCAGGATGAACTCACATCAATCAAAAATCTTAATCTGCGTCTTAATGAAGCAGTAACAGATGATGATGTGGGATATATCTGGGGTCAAAGGACGTGGTTTGTGAATGCCAAAGATGTGGAAGCTGCAGCTGTCTTTACTAATAGCCGAAGCCTTGATATATCCTATGCACTGCAAATATACGAGGCTTTGAGAGATGGAAAGAAACCTGTGGCAAGCAATGTGGTCCTGCGCCCAATAATGTTTTATCCAATCAAAAATAGCTTTTTGGATCAAATAACATTTACAGGGCCTACACATTTTGAGGAAACCTTCAGTCGATTCTTTAAAGACACTCTTAAAAATATTCCACATGAACAAGGCGAAGAGGCACAAGGTGAGAATATGCTAAAGGAAGCAAAGAAGGAATTCCTCCTTCATTGTAGATTCCAGCCCATTGATGGTCAACATTGGGCTTATGCTTGTAATCAGATCGCAAAAGAAGCAAAGGAGGTCAAAAGACTCACTTCAGAACAATTTGCAAAGATAAGTTCATTCTATTATTATCCTGCAACAATCTGTATATTCAAGCATGAGATCAAGTATTTGATTGAGTCCGAAAGACTTAATCATTATGTCCATGGAAAGCGTAAGATATCCTCAACATCAGAGGTCTTACAGAAGGCAAGGGTTATATGGACAACATTTGGTTCTCCAAATCTTGATTTGAAGCGAAAGGTCACAAAAGTAGACGCCGACACACTCACAAACTTCTATACTTCTTTGAGTGCAGTTGTGCCTAGGGGAACTCAAGAGCGAGAAGAAAATATGACAAGCCTCAAGGTGGTGAGGGACAGATATGCCGACTACACTTCTATCATATTTCATCCTGTTGAAGTGTTCAATGAGATGCTTGAAATGTGCATTGCTTGTGAGCGTGGACAGTTGACCTATGAAGCTCCTTTGTTTATCTCCGGAAAGTCAAAGGTAATGGATAAGAAGGAGTTGACGGAAAGGATGTGGAGGCCTATAAAGTACTTACCTGACAAGTATGCATCCATGGCAGCACAAAAACTTTTAAAGAAAGAATGGTTTTTTGGAAAGAAAGACAAAGACCACTGCATGGAAGAATGCATCAATGTACAGGTGAGGCGTGATGCAGTGCATATTGCCATTAAGTATTTGCTATCAGAGAAACAAATTCCACTTACTCATTGTAACATTGACTATAATGTGGTCAAGCATATAGCTTCTTTGTCAACACCCAAGGTAAAGCTATGGGCAAATAGGTGGATTAAAAAGGATGAAGATGGGTCAGAAATAGTAACCTCTTACAAGAGAAAAGAAATCCCACAACAGGTGGTTGCATATGTGGAAAGATTAATCAGCGAGATAAGGATGCCAACAGATATGCACCAAAGCTTTCAATTCAATGTAGAGGTTACGGAAAGTCTGGAAAGCTTGTGAACTTCAGGGGAGTTTCAGAAGATGACTTCATCAAGAATGAGTCAGCATGGGATAAACCACAACTATTCTTTATCAATGAAGTTTCTAGCGATGATATCCATAACTTCATTGATAGAATAGTATATACCACCATTAGCAAAGTGGCAATTTGCAACATTGTCATTTTTGTTGATAAAAAAGACAAAGAAGCCATGCAGGTTACTCTAGAGCGAGCATATTCATCAGATTTGAAGATCTATAGTGGTGTTTATGTAGCAAAGAGAGGCAAGAGAGAATGTGGCATAGCGATTCAATCTCTTGAATCATTCTTCTTGTGTATGTGGAGTCCCAACCCTGATCACTCCTTACAAAAGAACATAAGAGGGAATTCAAATAATTTGAGATTGATGCTAGAAGAGCAAGATATTCCCAGGTCCATACATTATCAAAAAAACAACTATGGAAGTCCTGCAAAAAGTGGGAGTCTCTTGCTTACCATGATGGAGAATTTGCTACCGGTAGGTTGGGAGGTCACCTTGTGCAGGATGGGATATTTATTTGAGGATCTCCTCAAAAAAGGCAACTCCAAAAATATTATTGAAAATAAGAATTTCATGGCTTATTTTCAGCTTCAAGCAGATCTAACCACAGGCTATGAAAAAGAGATAGAGCACAAGGACACTGATGACATGGATGATTACCTTGAAGATCATAATGTCCCAGTTGATGATGATGAAAAGATGGACTTACATGACCCGTTCAGAGAGAGGTTGGTGGATGAAGAGAAAGATGATGATGCCTTCTTTGATAATTATGGCTCGCAGGGTTATGTAAAAAGGCCACTACGACAATACTTAGCGGTATGAACTCTCTATTTCTCAAATAAATACAATTTTTTAAATAAGACTTAAATTTAAAGATAATGAATCTAATCTCTCATATTTGTTTACAGGCAATAGAGGGAGAAGAAATGGATGAAGTCAATATGGAGGCACTCCCTTCTACTTCAGCAATGCAACCACCTCTAAATTTGATTGAAGAATCCCATGAGCACAAGAGCTTTAAAGACACCATGGAAAAGCAAAATGACCGCAAACATAGAATACAAGCTATGACAGAGACCCATTCTACAAATTTAGCTACATTGGATAAAATGGAGAGCTCATTTGAAGTTAGGATTGTTTTGAAACAAGAACCTCAGTATTTGAGCTTTGGTAGAGAGGAGGTTTCAATCCTCTCCAATCCTTTAAAAGAGGTTAATGTCAATGTTATCCTGGCCATTCTCAGGTAACGTTTGTTTATTTATTGCTACTTCAATGAGCTAACATTTGTTTATTTGTTTACAGTGTAGTTATATATCAGTTTCCTAGTGCAGAATGCAAATCAATTCTATGAGCTAATGTTTGTTTATTTCTTGGTGCAGTGTAGTTATTTCTCAGCTTCCTAGTGCAGTGCAGAATCGTGTCTACATGCTCGATGCTCTCCTTTCTTCTATTCTTAGCTCTCCTCAAAAGACTATAGAAGATGTTTATACCTGGTTAAGCCCTTTGAATTTAGATGGGGTGCGAGTCATCTTTATGCCTTATCATGAGGAGTAAGTATCAACTCCAACCTTAATTTTACTATTTCCTTGGCAAGTTTGTGTAAAACAATAATCATTTTTATTCTGGTCGTGTAGCTCACATTGGAGTCTGATCGCTTGGGACCTTGAAGTCAACCGTTTGTGGTTTGTGAATTCAATGGAAGGCTATCATGCCAACTCCCCAAGGTAATTATTCTCTTAATATTTTTGTTACTTTCTTATTTTGTATCTTATGATCATGACATATTAATATATTTAATATGTCATGATGGACAGTGCTGCATATCGGCTAGTATCTGCTATCAGAACAACCATGGAGCAACAAGACCAAATAGAATTCAAACGACGTCTACCAGTGGAGCAAAAAGATGGGCACAGCTATGGGTGGAGAGTTGCCTACAACTGCATGTTGTTTCTTAGAGAGATTTTTGATTTGGAGTTACCAGTCAAAATGGAATCATATACAAAAGCCGATCTACTAGCGTTTCGGGCTGAGAGTATTCGACGTCTAATTGCTACCATTGGGAAACAACCTGAAAATATGACTACATTGCAGCATGTATAAAACCTTATCTTTATACTTGTATGCTTGTTCAAGCCTTTAATTGGGATGTGTAAATCTCATAACTTTTTTATATTTTCCTCCAAGAGGAGAAGAGACTGAGTCTAATGAAAGCATGTGATCTTTATACTTCTATGATTATTTAAACCTTTATTTTTATTTGGGATGTGTAAATCTCATAACTTTTTAAAATTTTCCTGCAAGAGGAGGAGAGACTCACTCTAATGAAAGCATGTATGAAACCTTACTTTTTAAATTTTTGCTCCAAGAGGACGAGAGACTCACTCTAATCAAAGCATGTATGAAACCTTATCTGCTTGTTTAAGCCTTTATTTGGGATGTGTACATCGCATAACTTTTTTATATTTTTATAGCAGAAGGAGGATGTAGAAGACATAGCAAGTGAAGAAGAATACGATGTAGACTACTCTCTCAATAAGATGAGTCATGAAAATATGACTCTATTGTAGCAGATTGGAAGTTCATTCACCGCTATGTTGTGAATTCGACAACGACCTCATTTTTTTGAATTTGGTGAAGAAGAGATTTTAATCCTCTTGAATCCTAAGAAAGAGGTTAATGTCAAAGTCATTACAACCATCCTCAGGTTTGATGCAGCCTTTTCCTTGGCTTTATACTTTGCTTATTTTGATTAAACCCAAGAAGCTAATACTTTTTTTTTATATATAGTAATGTTATAGCAAATTTTCCTCAAAATATACAAAGCGTTTCATATATGCTCGATCCTCTTATTTTGGAAGTGCTTAGCAACAAAGAAGAAACCATAGAGGATGTTTGCAAGTGGTTGAAGCACGTTCCTATGAATGAGGCACAAGTTATCTTTACAGCATATTATGAGAAGTAAGCATCAAACCCTACTTGTTTTTTCTATTGCATTGCTAGAATTGTCTCAAACACAATAATTATTCTTTATTGGTACTGCAGCTCACATTGGAGTTTGGTAGTCATGGACATCTTTGCTAAGAAGTGCTTCTTTGCCAACTCAATGACATCCGTCCATGGCACTGTGTTAGAGTAAGTATAGACTACACTTGTTGTCACTTCTTGACATGTAGATTGATATGCAATGCACATATTCACTGTTGTTATATGTTTTGATGTGCAGATCGGCTCGAAAGTTAGTAGGTGATATCGACACAGTAATGCGGCAATGTGACTTGGCACAACAAATAGAGTATATAACATGTCAGGTATCACATCAAGAGGATAGCCACGTCTATAATTGTGGATGGAGGGTGGGCTACAATTGGTTTTTGGTACTTGGTCAAATTTTTGAGATACAAAATGACACCACACTGTCAACATATACGGATTTGCATCTCTATGCATTTATAACATGTACCATTCGAGCAATCATTAAGGGCGACATTCTGGACCCTCCCACAAGGCAAATAGATAATGGCTCAGAGGAGTGCGAAATGAATGCCGTCAACGAGTCAAAGGGGATAGAAGACCTCAACTCTACAAACATGGCTTCATTGGAAGAATTGGGAAGCTCTTTTAATGTTAGGGTTATGATTCAACATAGACCTCAGTATCTTGAATTTGGGGGAGAGGAGATTTCAATCCTCTCTAGAGCTTCAAATGAGGTCAATAACAACGTTATGATGGCCATTCTCAGGTTTGATACAAACTTTTTCTCTGCTTGATAATTCAATATTTTGATTAAATCTAATAAGCTAATATTCATTTATTTGTTGGTGCAGTATAGTTATCTCATGATTTTGTAGAGCCGTACAAAACCGTGTGTATATGTTTGGATTCCCTCCATTCTCCTATACTTAGCGATAGCAGAAAGACGATAGCCAATGTTTGTAAATGGTTACAGCCTTTACATTTACATGGCGTGCGAGTCCTATTTATGGCATATCACGAGATGTAAGTATCATGGCAACCTTTATTTTCATCTTATACTGGCAACATTGTGTTAAATAATAATGGTTCTTAATTATTCGTGTAGGGAACATTGGAGTCTGGTGGTTTGGGACCTTGAAGACAACTATTGTTGGTTTGTCAACTCGATTGTAGGCTTTCATGGCTCAGTGCAAACGTAAGTATTCTATTAATCTGTTGTTACTTCTATATTATGTACCTTATGTAATAGATACACTAAGTTTTTTTAATATTTCATGATGAGCAGGTCGATTGAGAAGTTGGTATCTGCTATCAGAGAAATAGGACAGTACAAAGACTCGCTAGACTTCCAAAAGTGTTTAGTAGTAGAGCAGGAAGATGGGCATAGTTGTGGGTGGAGAGTTGCCTATAACTGCATGTTGATTTTCAAAGAAATTTTCTCACTTAAGCCACAGGTCTCATCAGAAGACTCTTTGGAGCTCAAATATTCAGAGGAGGATATACAATTGTTTAGGGCTGAAATCATTCGAGACCTAATTGCTGCCATTAGAATACAACGTGCAACTGAAGTAATATCAGAGCTTGCATTTAAGGAAGAGGAGACTGAGTCTACTGTGAAAGAACTGCACACTACAGAAGAAGTAGAGACTCAGTGTACACCTACAACACCACAGCCTCCACTGGAAGCATCAGAAGAGTTGCCACAGCCTCCGCTTGCATTTAAGGAAGAGGATACTGAGTCTACTCTGAAAGCACTACATACTACATAAGAAGTAGAGACTGAGTGTACATCTAGAGCACCACAACCTCCATTGGAAGCATCAGAAGAGTTGCCACAGTCTCCACTAGCAGCATCAGAAGAGTTGTGATGCATGTATGATGTTGTGTTTGTATATATGCATGAGGAGCATATTCTCATGATGTTGTTTATTCCATGAATATTATGGTTGACATTTATTTATTGCAATGTATGAATCATGATGTAGTTTTTGTTGATTATACACCAATTTGTGACTTATTACTTAAGTGGCATTTAGTCATGATATTTATTTATTTATTTCATGCACACAATTTTATGATATGAATGTGTGATGATGTGATTATTTGGAAATATAACCTTTGTGATGAGAATTTTGATATGAATATGTGATGATGTAATATTTGTAATATATTTCACTCCAAAGTATCAATTCCCAATGCTCCACTCACTTAAAGTACAGCATTCCCAATGCTCTGCAAAATTTTATTCAGTTGGACAGTCTCCACTCACTTAAAGTAGAGCATTTCCAATGCTTCTCTCACTTTATTCCAACCCTTATCCTTATCATAGAGAACACATCATGCCTTAGTGCACTTGTATTCTTCCATCGTAGTCCTTCCACAAACACTCTCTTATTTCTTACATCCTAGTCCTTCTGATTAACTTGTATTTGTCTTTCACTTTACATCTTCCCTCACTTTCTATCACTCTTGAAGGAGGGGCAGCTCACTGTGCATCCCTCGCTATCGCTCCCTCACTCTCCTTCTCCCACTTTCCCTCTAAGACAATGACTAGTTACTACCCGACTTCATTTACTGAACTCAAATTCTGTCTTAGATCTCTTTTGTATGGACCAATGAAGGGAAAATCATTCGAGGAGGATATGTTACGCACATGGCTGCTTGATTTGAACTCAACAAAAGAGGTGAATATCCTTAGCTTTCTTTTTTGCTTCTTTTAATCATGTTCTTCTTATGCTAACGAGTTAAATTTTCATATAGGATATGGTGGTGGCTAAAGCTGTATTGAAAAAAATGGTGAAGATGAGGAAAGCCAAGAGAGAAAAGAAGAGTTGTTGAATGCTTACAAGTCGGTGGAAGATTCGAAACAAGTTGTGAGGAGAGTCTGTGAGGAGATTTGCGAAGATTCGAAACAAGTTGTGAGGAGAGTCATGAAGCCAATGCCATAGTAGGCACTTTCGAGGACATATGCTCTCTCTAATGACTTAATAGTCAAGTGATGGGAATTTAATTCCATAGAGACTTATGTGTTTTCTAAAGTAACTGTAATAGACAAGAAATGAAACTACAGTTCCACAAAGACTTTTTAGTTCTCTAATGTAAAGTTGTAATAGACAAGAGAGACAAAGATGAGATCTTCTAGGCTGAGCTAATGGAAGGTGTTTTTTAACACCATATGGCTTTGAGTTATATGATCTACTTCTTGTATAAATGTGTCATGCTTTTTTTAAAATGTACTCTAGTTTTAATAACATGTCACGTCATTTTTTCTAATTTGATTTTTTAAAATCTTACTTTTTGTCTCTTTTAACAACATGAAGTCCTCTTTTTTTAATGTACTCTAGTTTTAATAACATGTCACGTCATTTTTTCTAATTTGATTTCTTAAAATCTTACTTTTTGACTCAAAGTTTTGTTTTATAAGAGCCTCTTTTTTTTAAATGCTTTATCCAAAATTATCTCACAAAACGAATTTGGACAGTGCACCAGTCCAAAATTAATGAAATAGGTGTTAATTTTTAAAAGTGTTCTAGTATGTAAGATATCTTCAACGTTTGGTGTTGAATTTTTGCATACTTCATATATGTGCTACCTAGTAGCTTTTATCATGTTGAATCTTTGAGTTTTTAAGATTCTATTGTGTTTGCTTCTATTTATTTTTGTCATCATAGTTGTATTTATCTTTGTGAAGGAGGTGCATAATGAATCAATTCACATGGAGGATCATGACAACATTAGAGTTGTGAACTCTTTTTACATGGATAAGGTATTGCCATCTAGTCTTATGCTATGAATTAACAAGTGGCAAAGAAAGTTATAATTTCATATTCTCTTCTAGTTTAATAGGATAAAGCTCATAGTCATTTAATTTATTAACACATCCATTTTAGTTTTACTGATGATTTTAAATAATTATAGTTTCATTATTTTGAGTTGGATGGACTTAAATTTTTATAGGATGATAAGCCACTTACCCATATGGATCACAAGAGTGATGTGGATGGAT
Organism: Dipteris shenzhenensis; assembly: GCF_047967505.1. NCBI lineage: Eukaryota > Viridiplantae > Streptophyta > Polypodiopsida > Gleicheniales > Dipteridaceae > Dipteris > Dipteris shenzhenensis. The sequence continues at coordinate 35,828,685 of NC_141617.1, read as the reverse complement.
CTTTTGTGAATGAGGTACTTAGTAACTTATGTCATGTTGAATTTTTAAAATTTAATTATGTTTTTCAAGTTCAAAATTTGAGCGATTTGGATGTCTATTTTCATTGCATGTTTTCATCTTTCCAAGATTGTGTTAAAAGAGCTTCTTACATTCATTAATTTATAACTTTGTTAATTCATTTGTAGGATGATTATTCCAAGAGTGTGGAAAATGGGATGCAATTCTCAATTTGTGGGTCATTTTGCAACTTCTTCAAGGTGTGGTTAGAAATGACATGGCCCCACAAGATTCATAGTGTATGCAAGTAAACGTGTTACAATGTTTTCCTTTCTAGGTTAGTCATCTTATTAATTGATGTATTAATTTCTTTAGTGTACTTTGTGTTGTTATTTTATTTCTAGAATAATAAATCAAAGCAACAAAGATCTAGTAGTCAAAAGAGTCAGCAACCTATCAAGGTATGCAATGATGTTTGCATTTGATCACTTATTTTTTATATTATAAAGTATAGAATAAAGTGCACATCTCTTAGAATTTCACTCTTAGAAAAAGTTTTCTTAACAAAGATAAGAAAGGTGTAGGTCTACACCCTTTTTTGTTTAGATTCCTTCTAAACTTTAAATTGTCTAAGTTGCAAATGAATCAACTATATGCTTGCTTAACACAGGTGGAAGAGGCATGAAGTGTTCTTCTTCAAATATGGCATGGGTCTATATTTTTCATATTATTTCTCCTTGTAAAAGTTTGAAGTAATTCAATACACAATGTCATTCTAATATGTATGTGATGTATTTTCCCCCCAGAATATAGAGCAACAAAGTGTGGAGATTGTCACTGGTGATGATATTAGAATGAGTCAACGTCCACGAAAGGTACAAATTGATATTTTAAAAGATCATAGGAAAACAAGAGTGAGGTTTCATGTTTAATAAGCTGATTTTTTAATTGATAGGTAAAATGAGGTTGAAAAGTGTAACTGGTGATCAAACAAAAAAAGAGGAATCAATTGCAAGTACAGCAAAACTTAAGTCCAAGGTAAATATAGCTTGAAAATATATTTACAATACTCTTAATGATAATTATATCTTCGTACCTTCTAAAAAATAATTATTTTCTTTATTTGATAATAGTATTTACATCAAGATCCAATGTTGAAAAGTGAAGATTTTGCACAGCCTATTAAGGTGAGATAAAGCATAGTTATTCATGGAGTTTTTAAAAGTGCCATTGTATTATTTAATATCTTTTAATTGGCATTATTATTCTTCTCAATACAAGGATAAATTAAGATATTTAGACTTGCATTAAATTTTGGTTTACTTTACTTTGTCATTTGTAGGAGGGAGCAGGATGGAGTGTAGTTAATCAAGAAATGATAGTCATGAAATTCATTGGAGCTAGAACTATATATGAGATGTATAGCCAATTAAAACTTGTTTGGAATTGCATAAAGAGTAAGACAAAAGGTTCAAATGCGGCCATTGGAAGTGACAAGGATTATCATTCCATGAGAGAGGAAGTAGTAGAATGGAATTTACTGGCCATTAAAAATCATGGAGCATCAACTTTGCATCTTGATGATGTAGAATTGGTATAATTATAACATTTTGAAAAATTATTTTTCCATTGATAGTAATTTTTAATTAAACTCATTCTAGTTATATATTTTGTAGATTAAACTTTGTTGAAATAACATTTTTTTAAGATTGAAATAAAAAAACCACTTTTGTTTAAATAAGAAGCTAATATAAAGAAAAAACTACTTTGTTTTACTTTTCTTTTCCAAGTTCTCTCTATATAGTAAAGTTGATGAACAATTATTATTTCATTCACAATGATTTTCAAGTAAACTCATATAACTTATATATTGTATAGATTAAACTTTGTTGAAATAATTTTTTTCCAAGATTGAAGTAAAATAAATACTTTTATGTAAATGAAAAGTGGCTATAAAGAAAAAACTACTTTGTTTTACTTTTATTTTCCAACTTTTCTCTATATTCTAAAGTTGATATAGAAAAAGACTCCTATCTAGGAAAAATCAACTATATAGGAAAAAATCCCTATGTAGGAATAAATTGATATATAGGAAAAAAATCCTATATAAGATAAAACTCCTATGTAGGAAATTGGATGTGGAAAATACTCCTTCCTATTCCAAGGAAGGGTATCTAGGAAGTGGCCCATTTTCTCTAGTTAGGACTTTCCTAGCTCTTCTCATTTGGAACTAGGAAAAGTAAATTTTTTCCTATATGTTGAACAAGTAGAAGTTCCTTGTGATATTGTTGCGGTAGTACTAGTGTGCCCTTCGTGCTTTGCCAAAACTTTGTGGAGTCAATAGTTACAAAGCCACTTGCATGGCGTTTGATTGTTGCATTATGGCCTCTTTCCACCACATCCTTAAACCACTTGACATCCAAAACATACACAAAGAAGCATCGAAAGTCAAGCTTAATAATATCTTGAATTATGCCACTATAATCTGTAAGAAAATAATACAACGTCTATGCTCAACAGATAACAGGATCTCGTACACAAGAGAGAAAACCAGATAGTATGGAGAATAAAAAATTTGATTACTGTAGAACCGATACAATAGATGGCGCTGCCTCCCAACCGTGCGCTCTTGTGAAAGAAGCTTCCATGGCAAGCTGGAAACAGTAGAAGACGGAGGCTGGATGCTAAGGAATCAGGGTTGCTAGAGCCAGTGATGAAATGGGCTTCACGAGCTCGCTCTTATATAGCCACTAGTCGTAGTCGGTTAGACCCAATATGGTGACCGACCCAGTCTGCCCAAAATGGTCGACTCTCGAAATAGGCCACCGACCACACCATAGAACCGATGCGCAAAATAGAGCAATTGACCTATGGACGCCGTTCGGCCCACAGCCATCCGGGATCATCTGAGGCTCCAAACGGGCCCCGCAACCCGAGAGTGGGCTGCCCTAAGAAAAGCTCTGTCTACCCTCAGTGCGGTTAGTCATGGGATGCCTTCCCGCACTTGCAAGTAGCCTAGTTGGCAGTGTACCAACTCTATCTGAAGCCGTCCAGCCATCAGGCCACACATGGCCCCCATCTGGTGTAAACCAGGACCTACCGGATAACCTAGCTACTCAAATGCCTTCTCCTCATATGGGGGGGCTTACAAGTAGAGTTAGCTGGTTCCCGCGTAGTTACACGAGAGTGGAGCATTGATATCTAACACCCCCCCTCAATGTCCACCCACAAGTGAACTTACTTTTTCCGGCCCAATGCCAAGTCAATGAAAATGCCTCTCCAGCAAGTCTCTTCCAAGAGTCTTCGTTAAGATGTCCGCAGCATTCTCTGTAGTCGGAGAGTACACCAAGTCGACCTCTCCATCCATGATGAGCTTGCGTACAAAGTGATATTGAATCTCAATGTGTTTTGTGCAAGCGTGGAACACCGGGTTCTTTGCAATCGCTATGCAACTTTGATTGTCACATGATAACTGCGTAGGCTTGTTCTGCATTGCACCCATGTCCCCCAAAATCCTCCTCAACCACACTGCTTTGTAAGAAGCAAAGCATGCAGATTTGTACTCGGCCTCGGTAGAAGAAAGAGCAACTGTGGGTTGCTTCTTGCTGACCCATGACAAAGCTCCAGATCCAAGTGAGAAACAATAAGCTATCACTAATCTCCTGCTGTCCACGTCTCCTGGCTAATCTGAGTCATAGAATCTGGTCAAGATGTTTTCCTTGGTATAGGTGATGCCATAATCAAGTGTCCCTTTGATGTATTTTAGCACCCGCATCCCTGCCCTCCAATGGTTCTCCCGGGGCTTATTGGAAAACCTGCTTAGTACACCAGTCACAGAACTTAAGTAAATTAAGCTGCCCACAAGCCTTCTGTACTTCGCTTCGTCCACCAGTGGTGATGAATCCTCGTTTGAGAGCTTCGCATCAACCTCCATAGGGGTACCAATTGTCTTGCACTCCGCCATGCCAAATGACTTCAGTATCTCTCCAGCATACTTCAGCTGTGAAATGAAGATCTGTTTCGGCTCCTGCCAAACTTCAATCCCCAAACAGAAATGCATGAGTCCGAGGTCTGTCATTTCAAACTCTCTTCCTAGCAAATGCTTCGACGTCTTCGAGATCTTCTCTTCATGGTTCCCTGTTATGACAAGGTCATCCACATAAAGGACCACGATCATACACTTGCCTCCTTCTCTGAAGATATACAAGTTTGCATCAGATGGGCTCCTCTTGAACCCGTTTTGCAGAAAGTAGGCATCAATTCGTTGGTACCACGCTCGTGGGGCCTGTTTCAGCCCGTAAAGTGCCTTCTTCAGTTTGTAGACTTTACCTTCTGAACTGGGGATCTGGTGTAAACCAGGACCTACCAGATAACCTAGCTACTCAAATGCCTTCTCCTCATATGGGGGGGATTACAAGTAGAGTTAGTTGGTTCCCGCGTAGTTACACGAGAGTGGAGCATTGATATCTAACACCCCCCCTCAATGTCCACCCACAAGTGAACTTACTTTTTCCGGCCCAATGCCAAGTCGATGAAGATGCCTCTCCAGCAAGTCTCTTCCAAGAGCCTTCGTGAAGATGTCCGCAGCATTCTCTGTAGTCGGACAGTACACCAAGTCGACCTCTCCATCCATGATGAGCTCGCGTACAAAGTGATAAATTGAATCTCAATGTGTTTTGTGCGAGCGTGGAACACCGGGTTCTTTGCAATTGCCATGCAACTCTGATTGTCACATGATAACTGCGTAGGCTTGCTCTGCACTACACCCATGTCCCCAAAAATCCTCCTCAACCACACTGCTTTGCAAGAAGCAAAGCATGCAGATTTGTACTCGGCCTCGATAGAAGAAAGAGCAACTGTGGGTTGCTTCTTGCTTACCCATGACACAGCTCCAGATCCAAGTGAGAAACAATAACCTGTCACTGATCTCCTACTGTCCACGTCTCCTGCCCAATCCGAGTCACAGAATCCGGTCAAGATGTTGCCCTTGGTGTAGGTGATGCCATAATCAAATGTCCCTTTGATGTATTTCAGCACCCGCATCCCTGCCCTCCAATGGTTCTCCTGGGGCTTATTGGAAAACCTGCTTAGTATACCAGTTGCAAAACTGATGTCCGGCCGTGTGTTGCACAGGTAAATTAAGTTGCCCACAAGCCTTCTGTACTTCGCTTCGTCCACCAGTGGTGATGAATCCTCGTTTGAGAGCTTCGCGTCAACCTCCATAGGGGTACCAACTGTCTTGCACTCAGCCATGCCAAATGCCTTCAGTATCTCTCCAGCAAGCATACTTCAGCTGTGAAATGAAGATCTGTTTTGGCTCCTGCCAAACTTCAATCCCCAAACAGAAATGCATGAGTCCGAGGTCTATCATTTCAAACTCTCTTCCTAGCAAATGCTTTGTCTGCGAGATCTTCTCTTCATGGTTCCCTGTTATGACAAGGTCGTCCACATAAAGGACCACGATCATACACTTGCCTCCTTCTCTGAAGACATACAAGTTTGCATCAGATGGGCTCCTCCTGAACCCGTTTTGCAGAAAGTAGGCATCAATTCGCTGGTACCACGCTCGTGGGGCCTGTTTCAGCTCGTAAAGTGCCTTCTTCAGTTTGCAGACTTTACCTTCTGAACCGAGGATCTCAAAACCTGGTGGTTGTTCCACGTATACCTCCTCCTTGAGATCTCCATTCAGAAAGGTAGATTTTACATCCATCTGAAACACGGCCAACTTCCCTGGGCAGCTAAAGCCAAAACACTGCAAATTATGGTTAGTTGAGCTGTGGGAGCAAAAGTATCAGGACTGATAATCAAAACCATGTACCTGTGTGAATCCTTTTGCCATGAGCCGACCCTTGTACTTATCCAACGTGTCGTCGGACTTGTACTTGGTCTTGTACACCCACTTGGTTCCGATTACCTTGCATTTTGGTGGTCGATCCACAAGGTCCCAAGTGTTGTTCTTTATTATGGAGCCATACTCCGACTGCATAGCCTCCATCCACCTATCATCACCCTGTGCCTCTTCAAGACACTTGGGTTCATCAGCACGAATCGCCTCTGTCATCAAAGCATAGTTGACCAAGTGTTCATGCGCCCTTCTTTGCTACTCTAATCTCTTGGACTACGGCGGTGTTCGGATGGTTCCTCCTCAATGGCTGGAGGTTCTCTGTTGTCCAAAAGCTACTTTACCCACTTCGGGAATGGCCATTGCTGTTGTGGTTCTGCAGACTCTTCTTCATCTTCTTTGTCTTGAATCCTCCCAAGCACCGTTGGGGGATTTCGTTCTGCTGTTGGTGGTGGTACTAGATGGATATCCTGATCCTGGTTGTCTGGAAGGAAGCATCCTCCTCCGATTGATGCAGCTGTTCTGAGAAGACCACATCGCGAATTACAATTACCTTCTTGGTACCAGGGTTATAGAGATGGTAACCCTTCGCCTCTTCACTGTAGCCCAAGAAAATACACTTCCGGCTCTTCGGTTCCCATTTGGTCCTGGTAGCATCAGGGACATGCACAAAATAGTCACATCCAAAAACTTTGAAATGTGCAGCTGAAGGTTTCTTACCAGAAAAGGCCTGTAGTGGAGTCATCCCATTCACAGCCTTCGTGTAGCTACGATCGAGAATGTATACTGCCGTGTTACATGCTTCAGCCTAGAAAGTCTTTGGCAAATCTTTCCCTTTCATCATACTCTGGCCCATTTCGCAGATGACGCGCATCTTGCGTTCTGCTACTCCATTTTGCTATGTGGCGGGGATTTCTGCCTCTTGATCCCATGACTTTTGTAGTAACTTTCGAATTCAGTCGATGTGAACTCTCCACTTCTGTCTGATCTCAATTTCTTCACCTTCCTCCCCGATTCTTTCTTGACCATTACATGCCATTCCTTGAACCTACTAAAAGCCTCGTCTTTAGTCTTCAGGAAGTATATCCATATCCTTCTACTGTAGTCATCGATCAGCGTCATGAAGTAGTAGGAACCACCCAAAGCTTCCATCTCCATCTTTCTGTAGAGGTCCGTGTGAACGAGCTCTAGAGGAGCCTTTGCCCTGCTAGCCTCTTTAGGAAAGGGATGCCGATGCTACTTGCCCATCATGCAAGCTTCACATACATCGAGCAAATCTGAAATTTTTGGTAGGTCTGCAATCATTCCACTTTTATGCATCTCCTTCAAAGAACTAAGGTTTAGATGACCAAACCTCTCGTGCCACAGCTTAGTGTTCTTCACATTTGCTCGAGCACTGAAAGCTGAGAGTTGGTAAATGTTGTTGTGCCGTGTACCTTTACCAATGACCTTCCCTTGAAGATCCACAATTTGTGTGCCATTCTTATCGAAGTGAACTTTGAGGTCCTGATCCGTAATCGCAGAAACGGACAACAAGTTCCTCTTGATATTTGGCACATAAAGAACATCGGACAACTGTTTTACAACTCCATCTGACTTGAGAGCAATCGTACCTTTTCCTTTTGCTGGACATTTTGCATCATTGCCGACTGCTACCAGGATGTCATTCCCTACCGGCTGTAGAGAGGTATACCAATCCTTCCGACTGGTCATGTGGCACGATGCACCACTTTCAATGATCCAAGGTTCATCCATAGGTACATGAACTGCCTCCGTGCAAATCTCCTCAATTGCTACAAACAGCTCTACTGGTACCTGCGTGTTGTTGCTAGACTCTTTCTTTACTCCGTTCTTCTCATCTGCAATCTTCTTTCGGCACTCATTTTGCTTGTGCCCTACCTTGTTGCAATAGAAGGACTTGATCTTCTTCTTTCTCTTTTTATCATCAGAAGAAGATGGGTTACCAGAGTCCTTACCCTTACCTTTCTTTGATCCGCCGGTCCAGAAAGCTGACGTCCTTGTCTTTTGACGCATCTCCTCCTCCAGAAGCATTGCGCTAAAATCCTCAAAGTTGAGGGGCGGATTTCTGTTCTGCGTATTCAGTGCCGTAACAAGATCGTCGTACTTTGGTGGGAGAATCCGTATGCACCTTCATGCTAAATTCTCGCTGGTGATGGTGATGCCAATCGCAGTCATCTGATCACGCAGATTCTTCACCCTGGTGATGAACTTCTCTACCGCTTCAGACTCAGACAATTTCTTGTTCGCGAATTGAGTCTCCAGATTCTGAATCCGCATCTGATTCGTGGTCTCGTACTGATTTTTCAAGATTGTCCATGCCTCCTCCGCTGTGCTGACATGTTGAATTAACGCCATGACGGAATCACTTACACTGCAGACAATAGAACACAGCGCATCTGCATTTCTTCTTGTCCATGCGAGAATCTCATCCGCAGTTGGTACTAACTGTTGTCTTGCATTGGCTGGAACCGGCCTCACATCCACCCCAATAGCAGTGTCCCAAAGCTCATATGCGCTTAGGATGGTCTTCATCTTGAGCTTCCAGAGAGGATAGTTAGAGCCGTCCAACTTTCCGCTTTCGCCGAATGGTGGGATTCGTAGTCTTGCGGGCTGGGCCATCTCTCACAATCTGCTCGCAAACAAAAACACACTACCAAATCTTCTTGCTAGAGTCAAGCTCTGATACCATGTAAGAAAATAATACATCTATGCTCAACAAATAACAGGATCTCGTACACAAGAGAGAAAACCAGATAGTATGGAGAATCAAAAATTGGATTACTGTAGAACTGATACAATAGATGGCGCTGCCTCCCAATCGTGCGCTCCTGTGAAAGAAGCTTCGATGGCAAGCTAGAAACAGTAGAAGACGTAGGCTGGATGCTAAGGAATCAGGGTTGCTGTAGCTAGTGATGAAATGGGCTTCACGGGCTCGCTCTTATATAGCCACTAGTCATAGTTTGATAGACCCAATATGGTGACCGACCCAGTCCGCCCAAAACGGTCGACTAGGGGTCGGTCCCAAAATAGGCCACTGACCACACGATAGAACCGGTGCGCAAAATAGAGCAATTGACCTATGGACACCGTTTGGCCCAGAGCCATCCGGGATCATCTGAGGCTCCAAACGGGCCCCGCAACCCGAGAGTGGGCTGCCCCGAGAAAAGCTCTATCTACCCTCACTGCAGTCAGTCATGGGATGCCTTCGCGCACTTGCATGTAGCCTAGTTGGCAGTGTACCAACTCTATCTGAAGCCGTCCAGCCATCAGGCCACACATGGCTCCCATCTGGTGTAAACCAGGACCTACCGGATAACCTAGCTACTCAAATGCCTTCTCCTCATATTGGGGGGCTTACAAGTAGAGTTAGCTAGTTCCCGCGTAGTTACACGAGAGTGGAGCATTGATATCTAACATAATCATCCATGGCTCCATTGGCTCCCTCAAAGCTAGCAATGACACCCCAATCTTGTGTGTTTCTCTTTATATCATCAATCCGTTGTGTCCAAAAATGCTTGCCCTCACACCGTATAGCATTGAACATAGTACACTACACCAAGACAAAATCAATTGAATAAGCAATCTAAATTGTTGAAAGATCCTAACTTATGCATAACATTCTATATACCGACCTTGCTCATGCGCATCCTCTAGCATACTCCCATTCTTCCATTGTGATATGCATCCCCTCATCTCTCTTTGCTCTCTCCATTTCGTCAAGTAGCCAATCCACATGAATATCATTTGGAAGTGATCTTAGATGCTGAGGGTATGGTACACGAGATCCGTGGTGTGTACGAAAGAGGGCCCTTTCTCCTTGTCTTCTTGCCTTTGCATCCTTGTATCTTGTCACCCATCTTTTCATCACATCACTATTAAGAATACAATAGAGGTTGATATTATTAAGCAACTTCGTGTCCATTACTTTGCTCCGTCCTTTCCCTTGAGGCACAATAGAGGTCATCCTTAGGTCTTCATCATCTCTCCATACTCGTGAGAAAGAGATATCCACATCAACAAGAAACTCAGAAATATATACAAGTGACTCTTGTACCAACCAACCCTCGGCCTGTTCAGATATCGAGCTCCACTCGTGATATGCCAGGGTGACCATTGTGCATTTATGTCACCAACTTGTTAGCTGCAGATGCGGTTGGTACACCACCCATGAATAATAGCTGGATGACAGCTATCTTTATGTACTCTAGTTAGTGGCTCAGTTAGTATGCCACCTTAGTTAGCTGAGTTTGGTTTGAGACCCACATATAGGGTTCATCTATCCTTTTGTACAAGAGTTCTTTTGGCTTTCACAACTAAGAAGAGGAAAATTGTTTTCAGCCTCCACCTTTGTGTGTATTCCCCCATTGTGTATGTGAGAAAGCCGCAAGTGAGACTGCTTCCTTCTCTCCCACTCTCTTCACATGGTATCAGAGCCTGGTTCATGGTAAGGAGCTCAAGAAAGCAAACCAAGTTTGCAGTGTCTTGGTAAGAGGATCAGTGTTGCTTTCCTTTTTCGAGTTTGGGAGCAAATCTCTGCAGGTAGCACAGCCGAAAAGTGCAAGAGTGCATTGTCTCAGATTGGGACACCCTTCGCGGTGTGGTGAGAGGGCAGTATATGCTGTGGGTTATGGCAAAGCCCTCAGTGACATTATTTTTTTGATTCGAGGCCATTTTGAGGCCCGTTTTGGAGGCGGAAGTTTTCCACAGGCACTCAGAAAAGCACCCTGTTTTTGCTGTGCGACCACTGTTTTGCAGATCGGTGAAAAGTTGCCACAGAAATTGCATCGTATGCCTGTGTGTAGAGATATTAGGAGTGACAAAATCATTCTTATTGCCTGTTGATGCAAAATTGTCACTAGGAAGTGACTGTGTGGTCAAATACCACTTTCGTCAATTTTGCAGATTTGCCCTTGTGAGGCAGAAGTTGTGTTTTTTGCAGTGTTCTGTAATGGCGTCTGACTCTCTTTCACAGATTGTCACTGAAAAGCTTGACAAGAACAACTTCCAAGCATGGAAGTTTAGAATGACGAATTTCCTTATGGGAAAAGGCTATTGGGAGTTCATTACAGGAAATGAAGAAGAACCAGTTCTTCCTAATGTTCCCAATCAGCAGGAAATGCAGGCATTTAAAGGCTGGCATGAGAGAGCGAGAAAAGTTATGTACTGGCTGTCTATCAGTATTTTAGATTCTATGATTGTGCATATTCAGGATGCAAGCACGCCGAAGGAGGCGTGGGATACTTTGGCAAAAATGTATAGCACAAATACGCAAGCCAGGAAAATGCAGCTAAAGTAGGAGTTGCATAATGTGCAGAGAGAAAATATGAGCATCAATGACTACCACATGAAGGTGAAGAAGATTGTAGATGCACTTGCTTCCATTATGTCGCCAGTGGAAGATGATGATTTAGTTTCTATGACCTTGAATGGTCTAGGAAAGGATTATGCACAATTCCAGACATCCATTGCCATCCGTGAGAATTTTTCGAATTTTGAGGAGTTGATTGCTCTTCTAATTTCTGAAGAGTAGAGAAATGGTGGTGCATCTTCTTTAGGAGGAACTTCAAAAGAAACTGTCTTCTACTCAAATGCTGGAAGAGGTAGAGGCAGAGGTAGAGGAGGCCGATCTGGAGGCCGTGACAGAAATCAGAATATGGAACAAATTCAAGAAAACTAGTCCTATGGAGGAGGACATGGTAACTTTAGAGGCAGGGGGAGCCAAAGAGGTCATGGTGGATGGCAGAGAGGCCAAAATGCAAACATCAATGTTGAATGCTACTACTGTGGTAAAATGGGTCATATGGTTAAAGATTGCTATAAAAAGCGGAATGATATCATGACTGGAAAATTGCAGCAAGGCAATTATGCATCCTCTAGTAGACAGGGTGATGACAGAAATGAGCATTTGTTTATGGTGCAACACATGACCAATTCTGTGACAAGTGTAGAAGAAATCAATGATGTGTGGTATGTTGACTCAGGTGCATCAAACCACATGATGGGTCATGCAGAATGGATGTAGGATGCAAGGAAAATGGAAAGACCAGGATTTGTGGAGACTAGTGATGATACTGCACATCCTATTGTGCAGATTGGTAAAATTCCTTTGTCTATGCAGGATGGGAAAAAGAAATAACTGTCTTATGTATTTCATGTCCCAAATATCACCAAGAACGTAGTTTCTGTTGGTCAAATGGTTGAGCAAGGCTTGCAGGTCAGATTTAATCCTCATGGATGCTTTGTTGAAGACATAAAAAATAAAGGTCGCTTGATAGCAAAAGGAAAGAAGAAGGGCAGGATGTTTATGTTGGATGCGGACATGCTTGAATTGAGTGCAGCAATGTTTGCACATGGGACCGGTGTAGTTGCAAATATTGATATCTGGCATAAACGCATTGGTCATGTTAATGTACAGCGACTTAAATTAATGCAGGCCCAAAATATTGTTCCAGGATTGCCTAAGTTCAAGGTTGCAGAAAATGCATAAGGTATGTGAATCTTGTCAATTTGGAAAACAGGCAAGGAACCATTTCCTAGACATGTTCAAGAGAGTAAGAGGCCATTGGAATTAATCCATTGTGATGTGTGGACTACTAAAGCTGCATCTATTGGAGGCTATCATTATTTTGTCACTTTTATTAATGACTACAGCAGAAAAGTTTGGGTGTATTTTATGAAAAAGAAAAGTGAAGTGTTTGGGCATTTCAAAGCTTTTAAAGCTATGGTTGAAAAAGAAACAGGCCTACAAATAAAATGCCTAAGGTCAGATGGAGGGGGAGAGTATCTCTCAAATGAGTTTGCAAGTTTCCTACAGGAGCATGGCATAAAGCAGCAATATTCATGCAGTCATACCCCACAGCAAAATGGACTTGCAGAAAGGAAAAATAGGCATATTGGAGAGGTATCTCGTGCCATGCTCAATGAAAAAGAGCTACTAGATTATTATTGGGCTAAAGCTCTTGCTACATCAGTCTACATAATGAACAGGACTTCCACTACAGCAATACATGGCATGACACTAGAGGAGAGATATACTGGTAGGAAACCAGATATTTCTCATTCGAAAGTTTTTGGTTGCATTGCCTATGTTCATGTGCCAGATGAATTGAGATCCAAGTTGGATCCAAAAGGTGAGAAGTGCATCTTTATTGGTTACTCTCTGCAGTAGAAAGGGTATAGATGCTATAACCCTTCTACTCGTAAGTTTACAGTGAGCAGAGATGTTGTTTTTGATGAGATGTGCAGCTAGTATAAACCAGTAAATGTGATTGATGATGTAGATGCACAAAATGGTAATGCTGCACAGAATTCACAGTAGCAATCACAAAATATTAGTGGACCTGTCGTGTCCTCTAGCAGTGGTTCACATACTTCACCATGGAGAGGCAGATTGAGATCAGGAGAATCTCCTCAAAGCAATGCAGATAGTGGTATGCAGGTATCACATGCAGGTATCACGAAAAGGAAAAGAGAAAGTAGATCACCCCATGGTTGATGTGAATGCAGGTCACTCTTATGTGGATGGTGAATCCAGTGGCTCAGAACAGAGCAGTGATGATGAGTTGGGTATTCCTTCTGTTGTTACACCTGGAGTAAGGAAGACCAGGGATGTTTTGAGAGCACTTGGTAGTAAGCCTATTTTGTGCAGGTCTACCAGAGCTAGGTATCCTGTGGATAGGCTGAAATATGATGGATTTATAGCCATTCACTATGCCTATATGGTCAAAGTGATACAGGAACCAGAACCCACTTCTTTTGAGCAAGCCATGGGAAAAGAAAAATGGGAGAAAGCCATAGATGAAGAAATGGATGCCTTGGAAGCAAATGCTACATGGAAATTGGTGCCTTTGCCTAAAGACAAGAATGCAATTGGCTGCAAGTGGGTTTATAAGGTGAAGCACAATGCAGATGGTTCTGTGAACAGATACAAGGCAAGATTAGTTGTCAAGGGGTATGCACAGACATATGGCATTGATTATGAAGAAACATTTAGTCCGGTTGCAAGGATGGCAACCGTAAGAGCAGTCATTGCTATGGCTGCATCAAAGGGATGGTCTTTACATCAGATGGATGTAAAGAATGCCTTCTTGCATGGTGATTTGCAAGAAGAGGTCTATATGGAGCAGCCACCAGGTTATGTTCATGCTGTTCATCCTGAGTTTGTTTGCAGGTTGAAGAAAGCCCTGTATGGCTTGAAACAAGCACCCAGAGCATGGTCTGACAAGATAGGACAGTATCTTGTCACTATTGGCTTTCAGATTTCCAAGGTAGATTTCTCACTTTATGTGAGAAAAATAGAGAAAGGTATTATGGTGCTTGTCATTTATGTTGATGATTTGATCATCACAGGTGATAGTGATGAAGATATCGTTCATGTGAAAATGCTATTGAAGCAGAAGTTTGAGATGAAGGATTTGGGAGAGCTGCGTTACTTCTTGGGCATTGAGGTGATTAGATCACCAAGTGGGATATGGCTCTTGCAGAGGCAGTATGTATTGGACATGCTGTCCAAATATGGGATGACAGGCTGTAAACCTATTTCAATTCCTTTGGAGCAGAATGTGAAGCTGAGCGCAGATGCAGGTGAGCTTCTGGAAGACCCTACTATGTACAGACGCATAGTAGGAAGTTTGATTTATATGACTATTACTAGGCCAGATTTGAGCTATGCTGTTGGATTGGTAAGTCAATTTATGCAGGCTCCAAGGAAACTGCATTTGGATGCGGCTAGACGGATACTGAGGTATGTGAAGTCCACATTGCAATATGGACTGTTTTATGAGACTGGGGTTCAGATACAGTGCATGGATACACTGATGCTGATTGGGCTGGTAGTATTTCTAATAGACAATCTACTAGTGGATATGTTTTCTCTTTTGGGAGTGCTACAGTGACTTGGAGCAGCAAGAAACAGCCTACAGTGGCCTTGTCAGCACAGAGGCTGAGTACAGGGGTGCAGCAATGGCTGCATGTGAGGTAGCTTGGTTGCATAAGCTACTTTATGATATGCATCAGTCTACAAATGGGCTAGTTGTCATTTATTGTGGGGGCCCAATTTGTAAGTATCGATCTCAAATTATATTGTGTTTATGTGGTTTATTAGGAGGTTGTTTCTTTGTACTAACCCCTCTGCAAATTGTGTCATCTTGCAGCTTGATATCACGGGCAGGAACCCTACTCCTGTCAAGACAGCCTACTATCATGGACATCGCAAAGGACTTACATGGAGGCACTTCTATGATGAGGGGTTGATTACTGAGGAGCAGTATATCCGAGCTATTGGAGCTCTCCCCCAGGCATTTAAAAGTACTTAAATAATGCCAATATTGTAAATAAAGATTTCATTTTTATACATTGATACATGTTGTCCCTCGTTTATAGGCCCTTGGGGATATTCAGGAGGAGAAGTTGAGGATACTGAGGAGAAAGAAGGCAATGAAGAAGGGAGCGAGGACACCGATGACTTAGATTAGTCGTAGAAGTAGTGCTAGCTACTTTTTTTTGGGTACTTGAAGCCATTGGCTTGGCTTCGTGCCTCTCTTGTATATACACTCCTCTTATTTTTTGTACTTGAAGCCACAGGACATGGCTTGGCTTCATGCTATATGTACATACAAGCACTAATGGGATTTTGGTAACCACACAACATACACAGCATTCTGTTCAACCACACAAGGTGAGTCATTACAGTTAATGATACCACGCCATCTTTGCATGTGTTGCTTCTTCCTGTTTTGAGTTTCTCTCCATCGTTGCTTCATTTTCTCTGTTTTGTAAGGGCATAATACAATCAAAGGAGCCTTGACAGACAGTTGGAGGGAGGGTGGAAGGTGAGGACTGTTCTCTACTTCCTGATGATTGTATTTCTAAACGCACACCCCATGTCACACTAAGAGCGAAGCTGCAGATTGCTTCCTAGTCAGCAAACATTCCAAAGGCAACGAAGTTCAAAAAGGCACTCTCTCTTTCCAATTACCAGCCACCTTTGCAGCCTACTTTCTATAGGACATCAAACGAGTTCAGCTGTCAAAATGGATTGGGTTCTGAGGGCCTGAGGGCCTACTTTCAACATTTGATCAGGTATGAACTCTGATGTCAGTGAGGAGGTGTGGCAGCACATTTTTAAATGTCCACGGCCAGCACCTTCGAAGAAGGTGAAGTGCAACGAAGTGAAGCCACAGTTTTTACAAGAATTCATGCAGTTGCACTTGCATGTCTATCAAGATGCCCCGAAAAACAAGGATGTCGGGAAGTCTTTTGCAAAGGCATTCGCATTGCATCAAAATGATAATAGCCCTCTGTTAGTCGACTAGGCCCACTTTGCTGAGCAGGTTGTGCAACTCGCAGAGAAGCATGGTGATTTGGGCGCAAAGATTGCTCGGTGGGAGGAAAAGGAAAGATGCCTGAGGAGGGGTTTAGCATGGGAGGACTGCGAGACAAGGTCGACAACATCCAACCCTACACCTTCATCATTAAATCAAATCTCCAGCTCGGGGGGTCACTCATCATATGTAACCCTATCACGTGAGTTCAACAGAAGGATTTTTTTTATTTCTAAAATTTACAGAAATAAATATACATAAGGGACTATTTAAAATAGTTTTGGAAAAAATTTACAAATTTGTATAGAAAAGGGGTACATTTTATTAATGAAATTTTTTACAGATAAGGGACTTTAAATATAGGCCTTAAACGCATGTGATATAGAGGGTTTATACATAGTGACCCCCCTGAGATCTCCAGCATGGCCACCCTTGGTAGGCCTGGATTCCCGCATGCTAGTATTGGTAGGGAAGAGGTGGCTGACCTGATTGCCAATGTTGAAGTGGCTCAGGCAAAAATGGAAAGTAGGAGGGAATCCCATATTGTAGCACGGCCCTTCCATTTTGTATTGAAATTATGAATTTCCATCTCTCCTCTAACTCCTTGTTCAATTGATTGTATGAAAAAGCTATGTTTGGTGTATGCTTTTGCTATGTTGAGTATAAATTTTGGTTTCATGTTCAGTGAATGCCTTTGATATGCTTTTAGTAGCACTTTTTATTAAATGCAGTTGCACGAGTCCCAAAGAGATTAAAAGCCAGTGATAATGCAAAGGCTAGTGGCAATTTGGAGATGGCCGATGATGCACAACCTGATGATGCATAGCCAGATATTGCACAGCCAGATATTGCACAGGCCGATGATGCACAGCCAAATATTGCACAGCCCGATGATGCACAACCTGATGATGCACAGCCAGATATTGCATAGCCCAATGATGCACAGCCCGATGATGCACATCCAGATATTGCACAACCCGATGTTGCATAGCCTGATGATATACCACAGCCTGATGTTTTTGGGGATATCAGAGAGAAGCTTTCAGGCTTACTATCCCAAGACCTGTGTGACAAGGTAGCATTCCCATTTGCATATGGGAAATCAATTTTCTTCAAGCAACTATCTACATTTTGGGAGGTGTTTCCCCAATACACGAAGGATAACACTTTGCTGCTTGATGATAGCCTCTACAAATGCAAAGGGAACAAGCCTGGCACTTACTTAATTTTGCCCAAGTTGGAAGATTAGGTGGAGTCTAAACTAGGCTCATTGCTGGTTTGTGACCTCAGTGTGTGGCTCTATGAGTGGCTACACTCACCTGTGATAGGTTGGCATTGGCAAGGAAGTAGCCTTACATATGGGGGGATTCGACCCCAAAATTTGAATATGTGAAGTAGAGGATGTGCCGCGGTGGGAAGATAGAGAAGCCCGCACGTGGGTGGATTGATATTGACTAAGAGCCTACAGTTTTGTTCTTGTACTTCCCAGTTACTAGGCATTGTAAGTGTTTCTATTAATACAAAATTATGTACTTTTTCTCCATTTTCCTCGTAAAGTTCAAATTCAGAATTTATTTTAGTACAATGACATTCCCTCACAGTAAAAGTAACATTCTGAATTTATTCCAGTGATGTTTTGATTCTGTCACAATCTGTTAAGAGAAGCCCACAAGCATTTTAGAAAAACATATGACAGAAACTACTAGTGTCACAATGCGGGGTTGTCATTGCTATACATATGGAAATTGTTGTTGTTACCCATATAAGGCTCTGAAGATTGTCCCTTGCTTCCTAATTATCTGCCTGCAATAAGTCCTCACAAATTATTTCATCTTAAGTCATTACAATAGACTATTCTTATGTGTCCTATGAATATATCATGTATCTTTGTATGTTTTTAGCTCACAAAATAGAAAATAACATCAAGCTTCCCTTTAAATTACCACAAGGAGCTATTCTGCATAGGCATAAGAACATATGAAAGATGTAGAATTCTTTTTTCATGCATCTATGCGAACAAGCCATACATGTACACAATGGTACAAAAAATAGGATTTTGCTTCCATAAAACTTCATAGCATTAGGTTTCATTACAAATATCTGGCATTGCATTGTATATGGCCTCATGCATCTCTGAAGAGAGGTAGTACATGTTGCTATCATTGATCCTAGCATCCATTGAAAACTTAATGGCCTTCACCAGATGAGAAATAATGATCATAGAGGGGCCTTCAACCAGAAGCTGATAATGATGTTCATCACATTTTTTGTAGTACAAACCAACGACATATGCAAATCCTCACTTGCATTCTCCTCCCCATTTGTCCTTCACCATAGGTGTGGCAACTTGCCTTTTCTCTGTGCATTTCAGAATGTAAAAGTCTACCCCTTCATCATTATCAAGCTCTGCAAGAACACCAAAGCTGTCACCTTCACACAACAAATGACTAAGGAAGTCTTCATGTTCTATTATGACTTCAACATCAGGTGCATCATCCTCTACAGGTTTCAATAGATTTTGATTCCATTTCATCACATAGTCCTTATTGACACACCTCTGGCATGCATTGTGCATACAAGCTTGATAATAGCAACTTAATTTTCTGATCTTTATTCGGGTTGGATCATTCTTGCTGTAGACACATACATTGTGGATTGATCAAGAGCTAGGCAATCGTGCACAACTGTACTATTTGGACCTGTCTACATCGCTACATTTTATCTCCCAATAGAATCTTCATATTATGTTTTCCTTATTCTTATTGAAGGTACTACTTGATGCTGTACTCACTGTATTCCTCAGAAAATCCACAACATCAGAGGCTTTCTATAACACAAATCCATCTTGTTTGAGCTGCTCTTGGGTGAGTGCTCTCTTTATGACTGCACCTGCTCCATCATGCTCTCCTTTTCCATGTCCAGAGGTGAAAACATTCCATGTCATCTTCGAGTTTATGAGGGCATAGAACCTTCCAACAAAGAAAAAAGGCCTTGCACCCTTGAATTGGATTGCACACCCATCTAAACATACCCAATGCCTTTTAAATTGTAAGCCTTACTCTTTCAACCAATTCCAATGACTCATAAAACAATGTTGCACAAAGAGTGTATTATGATCTTTGTCATCAGAAATGTAGAAGTGCATCTCCTTTATCACATAATTATCATCATGTTTGTGGTGGTAGGTGATATGTATGAAGATAGTGCATTGTTCCGAGTTCCAATGCATTGATTAGATCTCATTCTGTTGTTTGAATGAGTAATTCTTAGCGAAATCAACGACCGATACTATCACATCTTTTGGAAAATTTGAGAGACATTCCTTGAATTGGGCAGCCTACCATTTGAAGATAAAATTGTAGGTGATGAATCTTTTTGTGTGCTACTCTACCATAGTCCACAAAGTACCAACATCGACTTGTTTAATAGACAAAATATTTCTCTTTTGATCTTTTCCTGCCTTGGTTTTTCCCACAAGATCATCCTCGAAAATCTGCACATTGACAACCCCCAAGCTTGCAACTTCAAGTGGGCACCTAAGATCTTCTCTGACGGTGATGGGCTTTTTTCGTGCGACTAGTATCTTTTTATATCAGATAAGAAATGTTATGTAAATCATGAATAATAGCACTCGTGTATAGGAGAAAGTAGCACCGATAGGTGCACATGTAGCTAGGCTCATGAATAGGGTAGAAGACCATAGCTAGAGAATACCATGACATTGGCCTTCTCTATTTTTTGAGAAGATTTTTGTATTGAGTTTATATTTTTTGGAAATAACTCCGCGCTTGTATGAAGAACCCTGATTGCAGGAGATGATGATAAGAACTTTGCAACCAAATTGATGATTGGATGACCCATGGAGCTTGGATGTGGATCTTGCACTGGCACATGGAATGGATGATGAAGGGAGTGGTCACTAAGGCACTGAAGAAGGACTAGTGCTTTCCTAAAAGACTACAGGTAAGGAGTGCTTTGCACAACCACAGACAGAAAGAGTGGGCCACAAGGAAAAGGAAAAAAGGAATGGTCCCTACTGATGTAAAAAGCACCAATACCCAACCAGACTTTTGCATGGAAAGCAAGGGACGAGCTTCCAGTTGATCATCCATAAGTAGAGGCGGCCATCTCAGTTCAACCCATCTTAGTGCTCATCTCGTGAAGTAGAGGGCAGTTGATCAGGATTTATGAGCTTTGGGCTCATCTCATTTTCATGGTTGCAAAGGACAGGAGTCCATGTGTATGCTTGCACTGTGTGGCAAGCTCGTCTCTATGGTCTAGAAGCCACTCTTGGAGTGGTCGTGGTAAGGTATTTGGGCGCTGAGGTCCAGTGTGGTTACGGGACGCTGGCCAATTCTTGTTTTGAGTTTTTTCTTTTTGAAGGGAGGCTGAAAGCTTTGGCTTGCCATAGTGCAGCTCATCAGCACAGGGAGCTATAGTTTGCGCTTCACAGGGTTTTGTTGCTATAGTGAACGTGGATGACGGTATGCAGTTGACGCTGATGATTTCAAGGGTGACTGAATTCATTTCAGAAACCTTTGCTTGCTTGAGGATGGCCGGTTTCTAGTGTGGGAAGCTCTTGGCTCTCACGTAGCTGGCTATCTTACGTTCTTGTAGCTTTGGTTGCTCACCTCTAATTTTGTGCATCAGTGGGGAAGGGCGGCCTATTCGAGATCGTGATCTTCTAGTTTTGTTTCAGTCAGTGTTGTGCATGATTGCAGAGGTTCTGGGAAATTTTCTTAGTGTAGACTGTGAAGAGAGTTGCGCCAACAGAAGGGCAGCTGCCTATTGTATGTTCATGGATTTTTGGGCAAGCTCGTGGGTCCAGATCTGGAGCAAATATCGGATGTTCATGAGCAGCTGGTCGTGATTTTCCAAAGGAAGCAGTTCTAAAACGAGCTCTTGGTACGTTTGGCTGCAGGTAGTTTAATTTGTGAGCATGGATATATTGAGAAGGTCGTGGGAGTTTTTTGGTTGCACCATTAGCATTTTTGCTTGCTCAGAGGTCTTTGATCATTTGAGGAAGCTCGTGGAGAACGCAAGAGGTCATGAAGCTCTTGGCAGCCTTACAAGGATGTCATACTTGATCACGGACACTGCTGATTATGAATGTCCTTGCTGATTGGGTTGTGTGAGCAGAATCGGAGGTGAATACATGAAGGCACCCGCATGCTAGCTCGTGGCTGTAGAAAAAATTAGTTGCGGATCCCGGGCTATTCCCGTTGCGTCAGTAATCCCTAAGGGTGGCCGATTTAGGTTGCCAATCCTTGCTTACGCCAGGCGATTTGTGGGTGGTGGATTTTTTATGGGGAGACCACAGTTGATTTCTATTCATTGAGGTTGCATCGTTGTGTGCATGTGGGATTTGTAAGGGCAGATTCCAATAGTATACTTTTTTAAAGGCAAAGTGCTCCATCAACAGGAAAGAACGCCATTTATTTTTGGTTGTGATCTTGCCATCACTTCAAAGAGCTGGTCTTAGTTGGTGTGAAGCGTTGAAGCTATTTGTTAAGTTGTGGGTGATAGAGGAAGAAACTCAAGGAGTTCACGTTACTTGCTTGCTTTCATAAGATTATGTGGATTTATAAGGCCTACAAAAAATTGATAAGCAAGGTCCAAGGTTCCATTCAAAGCTCTTAGGCATGAGTTAGGCATCTAGTCAATCTTTGGCAAGCAAGGTTCTATCTGATCCTACAGGGGGTTCTATCTACGAGTTCATGGTTGCTTGGAGCTTGTGTGATCTCTATACATTTCATCTTTGTATTTTCTACAATATTTGGTGGCTATCAGTATATGGTATTTCTCAGTATTTCTTCAGCTCATGGTGTTTTGAGTTCATCTTTCGATTGTGTTTCCTCCCGGTGTGTTTGCAAACGTGACTATTCATCTAGCTATAAAGGCATTTCAATGTAGCTCTGCCAGTCTCATCAACGGCCTTACATTGCACACAACGTGCCATGAGGCATTCCAACTGATGGAATCTTGCATTTTCTAGTTTACTACAAAGACATGACTCCCAAAATACTGTGATTCCACTGAAGACATGATTTGACGCTGTGCATATACCATTCTCTCTATCACATAAGCAGATCTTGCAAGAACAAGCACATGTTGCTCCATGCATCCCAAATGAAGGGGACTGAACACGATTAATGCCTCTTTGATATCATTTGCATGTGTTGAATACAGCAACAAGTATTCTTGTATATCATTTGCATGTGTTGAATACAACAACAGTATATCATTTGCATGTGTTGAATATAGCAACAAGTATTCATGTCCTTTAGCTTCCGCACAAAATATGGTTTGTACTTCTTGAAACTACATTGCCCTATAATCAGAAACTACATTGCCCTATAATCACATCAGGATGCATTGATTTGAACCTCAAGACTAACTCTGTTTGCAAATAAAAGCAGATGCTCACTTCTTCAAACAACATACAAAGCTTATAAAAGCATAGAGAAAAATATAGAAGCATCAAAATGCAAATAAAAGCACATCAAAAGCACAGCATAAAATCACTTCTAAGAAAATTTGAGAAGTACAAAATCACAAGGCACATAAAAGCACAAAGAAGCACAAAAAAGCACACTACTGTAAAGCATAGAAAAGCACATGAAAACACAAAAAAGCACAACCAAGTATATTAAAGCACACAAAATCACAACAATAAAATGCATTCGAGTACTGGAAAAGCACCAAGCACAATACAAAAGCACCAAAAAGCACACCACAAAAGCACACAAAAAAGCACATAGAAGCACACCAAAAAAGTACACCGAAAAGCACACAAAAGCACACCTATTAGATATCGACGTAGTGTCGTATTTAGCCTTTCGACATAATACGTTGATCATCTGATTTGTAATGTAATATTTGAGTCAATTACTTGGGCCATGCATTTGCATGGTGCTTATCTTTCCGCATTGGATCGTATTACTCAATTATATGTGCGGTTAAGTAAGTAAGTCTGCATTTCGACATTTGGTTGTAATATTCAACCTTTGATGTCGTTACAAGGACTCCTTCTCATTGTTTTGAAACTAGCTCGACACTTCGTCATATCATTCGACTGTATGTGATGTCTCTCAACCTTAGAAGAGTAATAGAATTCAACACTGTCGTTTATTCGACTTTTGGTGTTGTTTCTTAGATATATAATTTATAAAATAAGTAGGCTTCAACACTAGGTCATTTATTCGGCTTTCAGTGTTGTCGTAGCTTATTTCATAAAACAAATGTTTAAACTTCGACACATGGTCATTTATTTGGCTTTCAGTGTCGTTGTAGGTTATCAGTGTTGTATGATAGTTTCAGCTTCAACACTTGGTCGTTTATTCGACTTTTGATGTTGTTGTCCTCTTTGGAAATATATTGTGTAGAATATAGGGGACCATTGCATAAATGCTAGTGTGTAGAGGTTGTAAACTTTCCAATAAATATACATTTGAGATTCATGCTCATACATCTAAGGTAACAATGCTAGAGCCAATGATATTTATGTCTTTGATTCATGCCTATCCATGGGGTCTTTGAAAGCTACTTATGTATAAGGATTCTAAGTTGAATCTTATCTTTAATCAATTGTGGGTCATCAACCATTGGATATTATTTGAAATACTCTTCCAATGTTGATTATCTAGTGTCTAACACACACTTCTCCACACACTCAAATGGTAGGCCCATGTAAGCATGATGCAAATTTCATAAGAATGGAGTTCGTTGTGTTCTTTATTGTAATTAACTTTGTGTTCATTGATTATTTAAAATATGAATATATTTTAGATTCTCTCTCAATACTTGGTTTTTTCATGCATGTTTTGCCAGAAATCCTTTTGTGAAAAGATGCAAGCAGAGCAAAGGAAAAATTGGCTCAGAGTCATTAGGCGGCATCTTTGTATAGGGATAAGTAAGATGAGCAAGGAGCAAATAACAGACATAACTAGCAATGCAATATGGATAGAGTGTTTCTACAATGAGGTCATAGCCAACACAATGGGAGAGATGTTGCCCAAGAGTGAAATGAATGAAGGTGGAGTACGTCACATGATCAATAGCATCATAGGAAATATGAAGAAATGTGCAGAAGACTTGCGAGATGACTTGCCTCCTAATATTGACATGGAAAAATTAGGTTTTTGGGATTTGAAGTGGAAAGAGGAGAAGGGTAGAAGCAAGAGGGCAAAAGACATAGATTCACATTTCACTATTTCAAAGAGAGTGCGCTATGAGCAATCAAAACATTCATGTGATCCAACTTCTGAGGCATGGTTAGCTATTGACGGTAGTCGCGGGGATGCCTCCACAAAGCACATTCATTTAGGAATGGTGATTGTTCAATTGTGTTAGGTATCCCCCATGAGGCTATAGAGGAGGGTGAGAATCTTGGTGCTGGCTCATTTGGAGTATGCTTTAAAGTCACTTTTAATGGCATCTCTTTCTTTCCTCGAAGTATTACTTATGCGGCGAAGCGCTACAAAGGGAACATATCTCACACCTTAAAGTCATTTGACAAAGAATATGGAATGCAAATATTACATCCAGGTATTGTCAGATGCATAGGATTTACTAGAAGCTTACCTTGGATCAACATTTTTCCATACTTCAATGGAGGGAGTATTGGAGACATGATGATGCAGCTACCCTTTGAGAAAAGGACTTTCAGAAAGCAAGTGTTATGCTTGAAAGGCAATGGAGTCACTAGGAGAGAACCAGATCCAATACTAAGTGATGTACAGCTTACGAGATTAAAGGCATTTGTGGAAGCTACCCCAGACATCATACACGCATTGGTTGATGCATTAGCAGCTGTACACCAAGAAGGCATTATACATTGTGATCTACACCCTTTCAATGTCATGCTAGATTTTACCAAGAATCATAGTCCACGGGTTGGCATCATTGATTGGGGATTGCTGCTTCGATACAGTGAATCAAGAGAAGCTGTTAATTTTGTGAAGCGTACTCCAGATATGGATGATGTGACTTATAAGATCAAGAAGAGTATAGCAATAAGACAAAATCGACTCCGGCCTTGGCAAGCTCCAGAAATAATCGACCCTGAGAACACCAATGCTTACAGTAAAGAATCAGATGTGTTTGCCATGGGATACATGATTAAAGAGGTTATTAATTTTTATAAGGAGTGTAAGGATTACTACTTCAAAGAGGATTACACAAAACAGTCAGCATGGAGTGGCAAGTTGCGGCAGATTTATTTCAATGCAACTAACTATATGTTTGTGGAAAAACAAAATAGAATGACACTGACCGAGATGAAAATTTGACTAGCAAGATTTAACACTCAACCCCATGCCTGTTTGCGGCCTGCAGTTGAGATGATGCCTCAGTTTTATTAATCCGATTTTATTATAAAGCTACTCTTGGACAATTATGTTTATAAACTATAATGTTACTCTTTCAATGCATTTTAAATACTAGTATATGCATCTATACTATTTGAATTTAATAAAGTACTATAATATATATATTTTTTAAATTCTCAAATTTTTATCTTCGTGCTGTAACTTCTTGCATTTTGAATACTAGTATATGTCTTTATAGTATTTGAATTTAATAAAGTGTAAAGTGTCTTAGAATGTATTTTTATTTTTTTTCAAAATTTTATATTTGTGTATTAATTTGGGAAGAGTTTGTGTTTATTATGGTTAAACTCAAACCCATGAGTCATGCATACAAATTTTTATTATAATGATTAAATTTAAACTCACCAATTATGCACAAATTGGCAATCTAAATTTTGCAGGTCATGCACACACAGGTGGAGGGGGGGTTATAATTAAGGTTCTCATTTTATTTTGAAGTACATCGGTCTCCTATCATGGCATCTTTTTTCAAGATTCAAGTGATTGATTATGATAATAAGGAGGAATTAGGTGTTGTTAGGGTGACAAGAGACACAAGTCATCCCACATTCTCTCATGTTCGTGAACAAATTGAAGGTGATGAGCTTCTATTGGAACCCTTTGAGTTTGTTGAGGACGAATATATAATAACCAAACAAAAATGGACAATCAATGATCAACTCTTAGTGCACATCAAGAGAAGTCTATGCCGCATAGAGGAAACTCCTTATCCATGTAAAAGACATTGCACTCAACTAGCTGATGACATAAATCTTGATGCCCAAGTGCACATGTCTTCAAAGCTTTCTAGTAGATTACTAAGCCCAACTATTCTTGAATGTTGGCAATGTGAATCTGATAGAGTTAGATCAAAGCTAAAGGAAATGGTAGTGTCAAGGGATGATAAGTTTGAGTTGCATTCTGAGGACTTCAATGGGGTGCCCCATGTGCGAATTTGGTGTCATGAGTGTAATGAACTTTATGGTAAAGGATTGATAGAAGGCAAGCATGCAGCATACAATTGCTTCTCTAACTTCATGAGATTTCACATATTGGAAAGTAAAAAGCATGAGCTCAAGTATATGGTTGCTCGAGGACTACGAAAAGAAGATATGCCCAAAGTAGTACATCAACCGACAAAGGATGACAAAAGAGAGATAGAAGATGCGATAGAGAAGATGAAATCTTTTATGTCCACAAATGAAGGTATTATTTGTTCCTTTATTCCTCAATTAGTATTTGCCATCTTCTTACATTAAGTCTCTTACTCATCTCCTATCGTTTCAATAGGTTGGGATTTTGAGATTGTTGAAGCTACAATACATGATTTTAAGGACAAAAGCTTGGTGAAGGTGCGATGCAAATATGATGATGCATGGTTGCGTTTATGTCCTCCAAGATCAGATTTGTACACGGTTCTCAATGAACACACAAAGTCAAACTCTCATATCAAGTCGCTCATGAGAAAAGATGAAAATCCAAAGGTAGCACTCACTGGCTTTCGAGGGCGTCCTCGAAAGGATAAGGAGCATGATCCAAAGCAAAGATCTCTTAGCAACTTTTTGGTTTCAACAAAAACTAGAAGCCCAAGTACGAGTGCTTTCTCTGTTGATTCAAGTTTTAATAGAGAAAATGAATCTTCTTTTGTAAATTTTGACTTGCTATGTTGGGGCCTTTGGAGCCATGAGGTCAAAGTAGGTAACAAGTATGTCAAGGTAAAGCCTTTCTTAGATGATCAATGTGGTGGGAAGTATTGGTTTATAGAGCATCATGTTAAGGCGACATTAAATAATGGATGCACTGATATTCATGTGGATGCAGGATGCTTTCGTCACATAAGTTGCATACGCATTTCACAAGATGGGCAACCATTTAAAGGCTTTACATGCCACCATTGCAAGGGGATAGTTAAACTTGCTGACTTTAGAATGAGATTGTACAGAGAAGAGAAGGTTGAGAATACGAGAGGAGATAGGGGTACCGGTTGTGGAAGAAGGCTAGATTATCTTACAAAGAGTGAGCTTAGAAATGCAACTCTTTTTGCTAAAAGACGAGTAAGAGACCTTTCTAAGAAACTATGGTGGACAAAGTCTCAGGTTGCCATTCTTTTAGTAAGAGTCCGCACTTTAAGAGAAGCTAGCATAGAGTCTCTCAATCGAAAGGATGTAAAACGATTTTGCAACAACATAATCGAAGCCCATACATTGGAAAAGTTTGGTGGTAAAGTTGCCTTATGGGACTTTCTACAAGATGTTGCCACAAACATAATCAAGTCAAGTGCTGGACAAAGATATAGTGAGAACACAACGGCAATATTTGAGGTTGCAAGGATGTGGGGAGGTCCAAGGTTACATGACTTCTTGAGTTCTAACCTCAATGGACCTTCTTTATCAACGAGGGCAAAGACTTGCTACTCAGTTTGTACCTGGTATACATGGATATCTTTTTGATGCAATCACTGAAATTTATGAAAAAGAAAAAGAAAAGCATGGAATCATGTCAAGGATTCCCTTCATCATAGTGGAAGATGAAACTGCAATAAAGAAGCGGATAAGGTAACCTCCTTTTTCTCTAAATTATTTTCATAATCTAAATCTTGTTTTTGAATGCAAGAGGATTGCATATGATCTTACAGACTTGTGCTTATTATTGCTTGTAGGTGGAATCCAAAGGATGACATGCTTGTGGGTTTTGATGGATATAAAGTAGATGATCATGAGTGCATGACCACATGGATGATCAAAGTGGGAGAAGGACAAAAAGGATATGATCAGATTATTGATGCATTTCAAAATTGTCATTGGTGGACGTGCAAGACTTTTTCTTGCCAATCCATTGCATGATGCACTCCCACGCTTGGTTCTTGCACTTCATTGCACTTGCGGCCGATTTGATGCAAGTTTTGTCCGCAAGCAATGGGATGCTATTTTAAACTTATGGAATGAGAAGCTAAAGACCACGGTTGGTCCAATTATTGGACATGCATCTGATGGTGATAGTCGATGAAGAACATTGATGATCTCCGATTATCTAGATAAAAGAGGTAGTAGATTTGGGATAAAATGGTATGGATGGCCTCTCTCAGCAAAAGTTTTAGAAAATCAAGTTTTTGGGCTGCATGATCAAGATTTTGTACATAATGGAAAAAAGTTAGTCAATGTTCTTGACAAGCCTAAGCGTCAATTGGCTATTGGCAATGTTTGGATCAGCTTAAATCATGTCATTATTGTGTATGATGCTTTTTCTATCGACAAGCATATGCTAAGGGAGGGAGACATTAGGCGAGATGACCGCCAAAATTGGGCTGGAGCTCAAAGAATATGCAGTAGACAAGTGCAATGGTGCTTGGGAGAATTGGCAAACAATGGAATTCATAGAAAAGAGAGGAGCATGCTAGGAACACAAGCTTATCTTGAAATTGCTGGGGACTACATCGACATCTTCTTATCTCCACATTTGAATCTTGTGGATCGAGTCTATCTTGCAGGCAAAGTCTCTTTTTTCTTTCAAATTTGGAGGTCTTGGATTGTTCATCATGCCAACTATACGTTGAATAGAAACTTCATAACTAAGGAAGATTTCTTAGATGTGCAACTCTCATGCCATTTTGTGGTCCTACTGATCAAGTACTTTAGAGAATTTTGTCCAGGCCTAAGGTGTCCTTTACATCTTACAGGTTTAGATGCAGCTTCTTCAGTAAGATTGGAAGCATGGTGGGACAAGAACGCGCTTATGACTTGATGGATATGCTACATAGTGCAGGTAGTATGAATAGGCTTGCACACTTTGAATGCAAAGAGGATAGTCCTCTATTTACAAGGGCACATAAGAAGCAAGAACATGTATGGAGAGAATTGAATCTCAAAGAGAACATGCGAGAAGCTAATCTAGGGGACTATGAGTGTGTGTCAACTGATGATAAAATCATCGAAGCATTGAAGAAGGGACTAAAAAGTGCTCAAGAAAGGTGTGAAAGTTTGCATATGAAGCCAAAGGGTGAGAATATGAAGTGGTGGATGGAACCTTGGTCAAATGGATTTGCAGATGCATATTCACAAGAATCTGATTCTGAAGAAGAAGACCAATGTCAAGCAGATCATGTGTCAGAAATAGATGATAATGACAACGATGCCTCCATAAGTGAAATCAGACATGTGGTGGATTCTCTCCTAGATGAACAAGAAGCAGTGAGCCCAGTTGTTACCATTGATGGTAAAACTCTCTTCAAGTCCACATTGGTAAGCCAACTTAATGGAAATCCCACTCTCTAAAGATAGACTCACAAGGGTTCGCCAAGGAGTATACTACTCTAAGGAAGATATACCTCTTGCTACATCAAATGAGAACCTATTTGGAATAGGTTTCGATTGTGCCGTATTCTTTCATGAAGAACACAAAACAAGGAAAAGCAAAAGGAAATGCAATCCAAGATCTTTGCAAAAAAAGAAAACACAAGCTATATGGTACCTTGGACGAGTTCAAAAAATGAGGAGAAAGGTTGGTGGGGGGTATGTGGAATATAAAAGAGGATTCAACCTTTCAGATAGACCTTTTGGAGTAGAAGTCCAGCTTGGGTGGTATCAAAAGGCAAAAGGTTCAAGATGCTTCACATATGACCTTACAGACCTTGACATGATAAATATTGAGAGCGTAATTGCATTGGCAAACCTCACCTATGAGTGTAATAGCAATAAGTATACTTTAGATGAGAATGATTGGAATGTATTCAATGACTTTGTAAAGGGGCATTAAACGCACTTGGTAGGGGCTTCTTTGTTATCTTTCTAATATGATAAAAGATTTATTACGATTATTACTATGCGCTGAGTTTAGTTTGATTTCTCTTGATGGATTTTTTAAATTATTTTTTTGCAGGACCTTGAATCACAGAAGTGGATGATTTGCAACCGCCTGGGTACTTTTGTTTATATGAATGCCATTAAGCAAGTTTAAAAATGCTATTTTGGCATCGGGTACAACAAGATGTTGTATGAATGTAGCCTCTATGGTTTTAATACCATGGTTTGATATGACTTAGTGGATGTTTGTATTTGGCAAGAAATAAATATTATATATCGTCATTGAATGCTTTGTAAAATTGGCTAATCTATCATCCCTTCTCCTAGCTAAAACACCCATACATATGGTTTTGTAAAAAATTGAAAGATATAAAGCATTTATAAAAGCTCCCAATCTTTCATGTAGTATTTTTATAAAGGTTGTTTCTTGAGCTCTTTACGTGTTTCAAGTGACTTTGCACAATTCTTTGCTCTTGGTGTACGGCACACATGATTTGTCTTGTTTGATATTTGTTCCTCTTAATTTTTGCACATATGTCTTTATTCTTTGTTTCTCTTGCCTTATGGCATCATCAAGACACAAACCCATCTTAAACTTATGCATTGCCCATTATTGCAGTCGGTACCTCAATTTTTTGTGCGTAGATTCAAATAATGTAGGTGATGTAGAGATCTTGCAGTTTAAATATCTCATCCTACCTAAAGGGGCTCCAAAAGTAGTAGTGTATGACTCACATAAGGACTTTTAAAATTCCTCTAGGAAAATAAATATACTTACAGAAGGGGATTTATAAAATTTCCCAAAATTTACAGAGGGGATACTAGGAAATACTACAAATAGGTTACATAGGGATTTAGAAAAGAACCCTTGCACGCACGTGATATAGACATGATATAGACATATTACACTAAGTGACCCCCCCGAGTCTATATTACAAGGCTTGTGGCAATGATGCCGGGAATAGCCAAGAGGCTTTACAAGGCTGAAATGATGTGCATGATGCCGTGAGATAGCCAAATAGGCTTTACAATGGTGGCATGTGTGTGTGAAATCAAGTGCTATCTGCCCACTGAAACAATCTGCAATGCCTCTGTACTCTCTAAAGTCTGCTCACTGAACTGATGAACATAAGGTAGTAATGATGTGAAACCGTATGTGAGCGTATGGATTGACTCCAAGTCGGTACTAGTCGGGAGTTTCGAGCATGGCTTAGATTGGCAACTTGGGGAAATCCAAAGCGTCCCCTCTATGGCGATCTAGTCTACTCTGATCTAGATCTAAACCAACCATCGAGCGATGAAAGAATAGCAAATAATTTCTTTTCTTTTGTTCTTTTTAAGTGCTGGGTCAGATGCGTCAATGTAGAGGCAAATGTGCGTGAAGGAATTGGTTTTGTCGGCGAGGCTCAAATATGAGTGTAACTTGCACCGAAATGTGCACATGATGTGATGAGCGCGTAGAGCACAAATTCCTTTTTGGAGCACCCTCAAATTCTTCCTGGATCAAGAGATACGACTTGATCTAGGTGGAGGGGTAAAAGGAGTGCAAAGGGTGCTCAATGATTATGTGTCACTGTGGGTCACATGCAGTGATGATGTGGCACTGTGCTTAGCAAGAGGTGTGCCAGTGGAGCCTTGTGCTGAGGTGGCAAGAGTGGTCACATGCAGTGACTGTGGAGCATTGTGTGTGCCTGCAGAGGTCAGTGCTGATTGGATAGCTGAGGTGGCACAAGATGATGATGTCAACAAATGATGTGGCATTGATGATGTGGCAAATGACATGGCAATGATGACATGGTAGTGATGATGTGGTAGTGATGACATGGCAAATGATGTGGCACTGATGGCGTGTCTAATGACATGGCCCGATGATGTGGACTATTGATGTGGCATTGGTGACGTGGTAGTTGAGTTGGCAGGGTGATGTGTCAGTGATGACGTGGTTGCCACTGTGGCAGATGATGTGGCAGATAAGATAAGGGTTGATGACATGGTAGGTGATTTCCATGTGTCAGGATAATGTGATGATGTGGCACGTTGAGCGAGGGTGATGATGTGGCAGATAAGGTCTACCACGTGGCAGATAAGGGTTGACACGTGTCAACCTTGAGACCACATCGATGTGTGGTAACCCTTGTGATAGGGTTGGTGGCTTGTGCCACATGTCACTCAATGGAGAGCCGAAATCTTTAAAGATTCCGTCTCGTTCTTCGTTGGAGCTGACGATGCCGAGGCATTGTTGAAGAGCTGTGAGCACTGGAGTAGAAGGGGCCGCTATTTGGTCACCAAGCCTTGTGAGGTTGAAGAGTTGAAGCTACAGATGTCATCTGAGGAGCTTGGTGGCAAGGCACTCGCTGCCCGTGAGCATCGAGAAGCGCTAGAGCTCGGTGGTGGTTGGAGGCAGCTACTCAATGGAGCCTTGCACATAGAAGGAGTCGCCATAGAAGGAGTCACCGTTGCTGCATAGGAGCCGAGAGCTATAGACAATCGTGGTTGTGGCGTTGAAGGAGTGCTGGAGCTTCTGTTTGTTTGAGCAGATTGCTCAGGGGGGTCACTATGTATAAACCCTCTATATCAAGTGCATTTAAGGCCTATATTTAAAATCCCTTATCTGTAAAATTTTTTATTAATAAAATGTACCCCTTTTCTATACAAATCTGTAAATTTTTTCCAAAACTATTTTAAATAGTCCCTTATGTATATTTATTTCTGTAAATTTTAGAAATAAAAAATATCCTTCTGTTGAACTCACGTGATAGGGTTACATATGATGAGTGACCCCCCCGAGGCGGATTGTTGGTCGAGTTGTTGTTGAAGGTGTCCAGCCAAGCCTGGCTGGAGCTTCCATTCAGCTAGGTGGATTATGGAGGGCTTGTCGTCGTGAGGGTGGCTGGCGCGCTCCATGGGCTGCTAGTGATGGCGCTGTGGCTTTGGCCACTCAGTTGCAGTTAAGTACCTTAGAGGTGGCTGGAGATTGGCCTAAGAGGAGCTTCATAAAGATGACACCATGGAGATACAAGTCTTCATTGTCCCATGCCGTTATGGGAGCCTGGAGGTTGGTTTTGTCATTGGAGACTATGAGGCTCACTGTGGTTGGCCATCGTTGGAGGCTCACAAGCTGCAGTCGTTGTACAATTTGGAGAGGTCTTTGGCTATTGACGTTGCTGGCTATGGAGAGCCATGAATCGAGTCGGTGGGCTGAGCCTTTGGAGCTGGCCTTGTGTGGTAGTAAGCGGCTAAGAACCTTGTTAGAAGCAGAAGCTGAAAGGTTCAACATGTGCACTGTAGCCGCCTAGAGCATGGAGCCGTGAATGGAGTGGATTAATCTTCAAAGAGCATGTCTTTGTGAACAAAGGTACAGATCTCTTTTTCAGAGAAGAAGAGAAGGCTCCCTATCTCTAGAGATTATTTCTCACAAGCACAATGGATGGACAATCTCTCTCTCTCTCACAATGGAAGTCCTCACAAAGAATGGAATGAATGGAATGAATAACTCTCAATGAACTCTCGAAGGAGATGAAGGAAATCTTCTTTCAATGGACATAATTTTCTCTCAACGGAAGAGAATGGAACACTCAATCTCTCTCGATCTCTCAATCTCTCAATCACTCTCACAAGAAGGATGGCGCCTCAACGGAAGGCAGAACCATGCTCTGATACCATGAAAAAATATGAAGAGGGGAGAGGAGAAGAGTGGAGATGAGGAGAGAGGGCACAGCTAGAGAGCACACCACAAATGAATAACTGTACACTAGATTTAGTTGAAAAAATAGAATATATATAAACCCATTTAGGGTTATGGTTAGGGGATCTAACCCTTTCCTTTATAGCACTCTATTGGGTTAGTGCTATGCACATATGATCACGTGATGGTGCTATGCACACATGATCACATGATGTTGAGCGTGAACTCTAGATCAACTACAAGAAACGGAGATGAATCTAGTGTTCAGGCAACCCTCCTATGTGGTGTTGTGACATGAAG
This sequence comes from Dipteris shenzhenensis, assembly GCF_047967505.1. Lineage (NCBI taxonomy): Eukaryota > Viridiplantae > Streptophyta > Polypodiopsida > Gleicheniales > Dipteridaceae > Dipteris > Dipteris shenzhenensis. The sequence continues at coordinate 35,794,351 of NC_141617.1, read as the reverse complement.
TTGGGGGTAATAAACTTTACGCACCTCTTCACTTCCTACTACTTTCAAATTGAGTGATAGAGATATTCATCACTGGGAAAGGGACATTAAAAAGAAGCTTTTATACCAAGAGACCACACCATACTATCCTCCCTTATATGAGAATGAAGATGGTAACATCCCAAGTGATGTTGTAGTCCAGCATCAGGAGAAGAAAAGGATCTGCAGAGGCCATTATTTCACCAAGCCAGTCGGTGCCAAAGAGAAGAGCGATGTGTTGTTGGAAGAAGATATTTCGACTCCACATGACATGAACTGATATATATCTAGGGGCTTGAAGGGGCTGATTTGGTTGGATGGGTAAATTTCGGGCAAACATGGCACCTCCTTCACAAAAGCCTCTAGAAATGGCTCAAATCATTCTACAAATTGCTAGAAAACACAGAGGTCTAGATAACTGATATCAAAAATTAAAGTACATATAGGGATGTGCCTTGAAGTGAGCTTCGTACTGATATAAGTTTCGTTGAAAACAGATAACCAGTTGAAGAGATATGGACAGCTTACCAAAAGGGGGTAAAAACTGCCATAGAAATAAAAAGTCATACACAGAGACTCATAACTTCTTGTCTTGGACCCAATGCAAAAAAATAATTACATGGGAGGGAGACATTAAAGAGACTTCGCGCTGATTTAAGTTTCATGGAAATCGGACCATCGAGGAGAAAGTTATAGGCCAAATACTGACAGGGGGTCTAACTGCTATTTCTTGCAATAGCAGTGCGAAGACTATGTATCTCCAATTCAATGGGCAAAATGGCTTCTATTCCATACACTAGTTGGAATGGTGTAATCAACACCTATTTCATTAATTTTGGACTGGTGCACTGTCCAAATTTATTTTGTGAGATAATTTTGGATAAAGCATTTAAAAAAAAGAGGCTCTTATAAAACAAAACTTTGAGTCAAAAAGTAAGATTTTAAAAAATCAAATTAGAAAAAATGACGTGACATGTTATTAAAACTAGAGTACATTAAAAAAAGAGGACATCACATTGTTAAAAGAGACAAAAAGTAAGATTTTAAAAAATCAAATTAGATAAAATGGCGTGACATGTTATTAAAACTAGAGTACATTTATGTACAAGAAGTAGATCATATAACTCAAAGCCATATGGTGTTAAAAAACACCTTCCATTAGCTCAGCCTAGAAGATCTTATCTTTGTCTCTCTTGTCTATTACAACTTTACATTAGAGAACTAAAAAGTCTTTGTGGAACTGTAGTTTCATTCCTTGTCTATTACAGTTACTTTAGAAAACACATAAGTCTCTATGGAATTAAATTTCTATGGAATTAAATTTCTATGGAGTTAAATCTCCATCACTTGACTATTAAGTCATTAGAGAGAGCATATGTCCTCGAAAGTGCCTACTATGGCATTGGCTTCATGAAAACAAGCAGACTTTAAACTTGCAGGCATGATTAAAAGAAGCGAAAAAGAAAGCTAGGGATATTCACCTCTTCTGCTGAGTTCAAATCAAGCAGCCATGTGCGTAACATATTCTCCTCGAATGATTTTCCCTTCATTGGTCCATACAAACGAGATCTAAGATAGAATTTGAGTTCAGTAAATGAAGTCGGGTAGTAACTAGTCATTGTCTTAGAGGGAAAGTGGGAGAAGGAGAGTGAGGGAGCGATAGCGAGGGATGCACAATGAGCTGCCCCTCCTTCAAGAGTGATAGAAAGTGAGGGAAGACGTAAAGTGAAAGACGAATACAAGTTAATCAGAAGGACCAGGATGTAAGAAATAAGAGAGTGTTTGTGGAAGGACTATGATGGAAGAATACAAGTGCACTAAGGCACGATGTGTTCGCTATGATAAGGATAAGGGTTGGAATAAAGTGAGAGAAGCATTGGAAATGCTCTACTTTAAGTGAGTGGAGACTGTCCAACTGAATAAAATTTTGCAGAGCATTGGGAATGTTGTACTTTAAGTGAGTGGAGCATTGGGAATTGATACTTTGGAGTGAAATATATTACAAATATTACATAATCACATATTCATATCAAAATTCTCATCACACAAGGTTATATTTCCAAATAATCGCATCATCACACATTCATATCATAAAATTGTGTGCATGAAATAAATATATAAATATCATGACTAAATGCCACTTAAGTAATAAGTCACAAATTGGTGTATAATCAACAAAAACTACATCATGATTCATACATTGCAACAAATAAATGTCTACCATAATATTCATGAAATAAACAACATCATGAGAATATGCTCCTCATGCATATATACAAACACAACATCATACATGCATCATAACTCTTCTGATTCTTCTAGTGGAGACTGTAGCATGCTTCCAATGGAGGCTGTGGTGCTCTAGATGTACACTTAGTCTCTACTTCTTCTGTAGTATGTAGTGCTTTCGGAGTAGACTCAGTATCCTCTTCCTTAAATGCAAGCGGAGGCTGTGGCAACTCTTCTGATGCTTCCAGTGGAGGCTGTGGTGCTGTAGGTGTACACTGAGTCTCTACTTCTTCTGTAGTGTGCAGTGCTTTCACAGTAGACTCAGTCTCCTCTTCCTTAAATGCAAGCTCTGATATTGCTTGAGTTGCACGTTGTATTCTAATGGCAGCAATTAGGTCTCAAATGATTTTAGCCCTAAACAATTGTATATCCTCCTCTGAATATTTGAGCTCCAAAGAGTCTTCCGATGAGACCTGTGGCTTAAGTGAGAAAATTTCTTTGAAAATCAACATGCAGTTATAGGCAACTCTCCACCCACAACTATGCCCATCTTCCTGCTCTACTACTAAATGCTTTTGGAAGTCTAGCGAGTCTTTGTACTATCCTGTGTCTCTGATAGCAGATACCAACTTCTCAATCGACCTGCTCATCATGACATATTAAAAAAACTTAGTGTGTCTATTACATAAGGTACATAATATAGAAGTAACAACATATTAATAGAATACTTACGTTTGCACTAAGCCATGAAAGCCTGCAATCGAGTTGACAAACCAACAATAGTTAAGACCGTATTAGATAATTCGGGAAAAACCTAATTCCCAGAATGGCAGTTTTGGAAGAAATTGTAGCCTTTCTCCATGAAAAAATAGGAGGAATATGTGAAAATAGACTAGATTGCCATTCATGAAGTATGTAATATCTACTACATTCTCAAATAATAAATAGAATATCAGTGTCTCAACTGCATTATCATCAAGAAAATAATAAAATTCGAAATCCATTTGAGTGAGATTCATCTCGTGAGCCATAGTGGTGTTCAAAAACACCTTCATAATAGCTCTCTAGAATTTCCATTGATATTGAAACTCGCTTGTTGTGAGCATTCTCATTTGAATGCAAGATATGTAGTTGATGTAAAATCAATGGGCAATGACAAGCATTTAATGTAAAATTAGGTGGCAATGACAATCATTTATCGTGCACTTTCCATGTTTAGACTGACTAGCATGATTGTAAAAGGATAACTTTACATGTTATGTTTATTACTCATTGCGAAGGAAAAAATACACTTTAGGATGAAAACATAACAGCTTGTTGATGCACCATTGAAAGCCTTGAAATAAATCATGATTACAAAGAAACTCTCAATTTCTAGCCCCGGCGGGGAGAATGGCACCAATGCCAGCCCCGGCGGGGAGAATGGCACCAATCCATTGGAAAGAATGGCATGAGGGACACTCCGTCAAACTCCATTATGAATGTAGTTGTGAACATGTTTGCATATTATTCACACACAACAATTATGCACCAATTTACATAGCTAGAAAGAAAGTAGTAATTTCCATAAGTAATGATTGCACAAAGAAATACAATGTTATTATTCAAAACTCATTGTAGCTCCTCTCCTACATGTATATCATTTATGGATTCAATACAAATATGACCATATTCTGCAATATCTATGTTCATCATGGGGTCATACCAAGGTGGAAAGTTAGGAGAAAATACATAACTAACGTTTGGCTTTGCATACGGTATTTCCATTGCTGTTAATAAACCCTGCCACATTGCCATATTGAACATCACCAACAATATGCACCATATCCTTCATAGGGATAGTAGGGTCCTCTTGGATGGAGTACTTCTTTAGCCTTGGATGAACTTGACATAATTCCTTCCAGTCTCTGTAGGAGTACTTGTCACTTCCATAATGGAGAATAGTAGTCCCTATCTTGATGAAGTCATGCACAAACAAGCCCAAGCCATCACCTATAATGGTTGACTCATGCACCTCGAAAGTCACATTTTTGATCCAGAACACTTCGTTGATGGTAGCTTTGGTGGTCTGAAAGGATCTCGTTCTGGTATGTACCTACTCAAGCATGATTTGAACGCATATCTCTCTACATCAAAAAAGACAATTCCAATTACCTACAACAACAGTTATATAGACTTGAGATAAAATGAAAAAACACTTTGACATCTGTACCTACATGGAAATTATGCATTCTGTAGTTGGTTTATGTAGGCCTTAGAAATGTGTGTCAATATAGAGACCTTTGTACCCTAGGTCTATAGCCAATTGAGAAACTTGCATAGCATTCATGCTAGAGAGTTGTGGAGCATTCCTTAAAAGTCTTATTTGGGATGCATTGAGTTCAAGCACCTGGCCATCACCACCATGGGTTGACTAGGTGTACACCCTTTGGTTCTGTATTTTCACCTATAGCCCTCTCTCTTAGTTGATCTGCAAGAGGAAGATTTCTTGTTTTATATTCCATTCTTGACCATGCTTAACTTTCCTCCCTCCATTCATCAATTACTTTCTGGACAAGGTTGAAATCCTTATGCCCCTCCATCACAGGTAATTGTCCATAGCGATCATGCTGCACACATCTTTAGCCTCATTGAGTTGTAGTAAGTAAGGCATCAACTCTCCTCTAAGTAGAGTATTATCATCCTTGTCTTGTACATCAAACGTTGAATAAAATATGCAATTTGATAGAGGGCTAATGCAAGCCTTGTATGGGGAGTCATCAACAAGGATTGTCTTTCTTGCATCACATCCAAATGCCTTTGAGATTTTTGCTAAGGGTCTGAACATTGCCTCAACACCAACCTTGTTGGGCCTATTTATCCTCGTCTTACTATAAGTGTAGCATCCTTGCTGAGACCATATAACAAATAAAGGGAGGCTCTCATTTGCATAATTTTGTAGTCCTACCATATCAAGTACGTTATGCTCCATTGCACTTGACCAGATACGTACATTAAATCTTTGTAGCAAGATTCTAAGGAATTCTATGCACCCAAGATGAAAAACCATATAAATTTTTTTGTCATGCATAATAGATGGATGTATTGGCGACTTGAATAGGTAGTGACTCAATAGCAAGCCATTCAAGTCTAATATGATTGTTATTCTTGGCATATCCAAAGAAATTGTATGTGGATGTAGATCCAAATTCTCCTTGAAGTTGCTAGCTTTTGACTCATCCAAATTGTTAGGTGCTACGTTTTCATACATGTTTGCAACAACAATAAGATTGTCCAGATGTCACACATAACAAATTATGGTTGGAGAATGGCAATGGTGCCATTGTCTAAAAACTCATATGATATTATGGAGAATGACATGGATTCCATTCTCCATAGCACATGATGGTTGGAGAATGGCACCAGTGCCATTCTTCACAACATCATATGATTATTCCGAGAATGTCACAAGTGCTATTCTCTATTCTTTATGTGATGAATGGTACTAATGTCATTCTCAACATCATATGATTATTTGGTCAATTGCTCTAGTACCATTGCCCACAATACCATCTGATTTTTTGAAGAATGGCACCAGTGATATTCATCACATGGACTGTGGAGGATGGCACCAATGCCATTCTCCATTCTCCATATGATGAATGGCACTGATGCCATTCTCCTCAAATCCATCTAAGAACTTATGCCAATCTCAATGGGAGTTTGTGGAGAATGGCACCGGTGCCATACACTATGAGAGCTTGTGGAGATTGCCAGTGGTGCCATCCTACATGACTTTGTGGAGAATGACACTAGTGCTATTCATCACATGGATTGCCGAGAATAGCACAAGTTCCATTCTCCAGATGTCAAAGTTATTCTACCAGTGGAACACAAAACATGATGTTAGGGTTATCACATTAGAGTCCTCCCAACTACTATGTATAAGAACCTAACACATGATGACTATAGAATTGGTACTAGTGCCATTGTCCATAACTCTTTGTGATTATTTGGAGAATGGAACTAGTACCATTCATCACATGGATTGTGGAGGATGGAACCAATGCCATTCTCCATTCTCCATGTGATCAATGGTACGGGTGCCATGTCCCAAATATTCATATAGTGTTGTGGGGACAATGGCACCAGTGTCATTCTCTAAAAGTAAATTTGATCTTTTGGTGATAATGGTTCTAACTCATGATGGTAGGATAATGTTACTCGTGTCATTATAATCATCTGATATTGTGTAGAATGTCCATTATCATGCCAGTGGAACATAACAAATGATGATTGGAGAATGGCATTGGTGCCATTGTCCAAAAAATCCAAGTGATGAATGACATTGGATTGAGAAGAATGGCACACATGGATTGAGGAGAATGCCGCAATGCCATATGATCCAAATATTATGGCCCTAAGGTTTGAAAAGGTCTAAAAATCTTAGGTCATAATGTCCAAAAATTAGGCTAGATGGTCAATATTTTAACCATATAGTGATTAATCTCATGGATTGACACAATGGTTCAGGTCTGATTCCCTAGATGTCAATGTTGTCAAAAATGATGGTTAGAGAATGGCACTGGTGCCATAGTCCACCACACCATATGATTATAATATTGAGACTGACACATGTGCCATTAATCACAAGGATTGAGTAGAATGGCACCAGTGCCATTCTCCATTCTCTATGTATGAATGGCACTAGTGCCATTCTTCAAATATGCATATAATGTTGTGGAGAATGGCACCAGTGCCATTCTCCAAACTTCAACTCATATAGAATTCAAATTATTTCATGTATGTCAAATTATCACAGATGATGGTTAGAGAGTGGCACTGGTGCCATATGATTATATTCACAGTGGCACCTATGCCATTAATCACAAGGATTGAGGAGAATGTCACAAGTCCCATTCACCATTCTCCAGTCTCCATGTGATGAATGGTATTGCATTGAGGAGAATGGCACACATGGTTTGAGGAGAATGACACACATGGATTGAGGAGAATGACACCAGTGCCATTCTCGATTCTCCATGTGATGATTGGCATTGGATTGAGGAGAATGACACCAGTGCCATTCTCCATTCTCCATGAGATGAATGCCATTGGATTAAGGAAAATGACACACGTGGATTGAGGAGAATGGCACTAGTTCCATTCTCTCTTCTCCATTTGATGAATGGCATTGGTGCCATTCTCAAAATATTCATATAATGTTCTCTCTCTCTCTCTCTCTCTCTCTCTCTCTCTCTCTCTCTCTCTCTCAATTGGTCAAAACCTTATCCATATAGTGATAACCTATGAAGAGTTTTATGGCCAAATCTTTTGGTTATGGTGGAAATCAATTGCATGAGGCTAGAGGATTAAGCCATGGTGGCAAATGGTCAAAAATATAATGCCATATGGTCCAAATATTATGGCTCTAAGGTCTAAAAAGGTTTTAAAATCTTAGGACATAATGTCAACATCAGGCTAGATGGTCAAAACTTTAGCCATATATTGATTAATCTCATGGATTACACACAATGGTTCAGGTCCCATTCCCTAGATGTCAATGTTATCGCAGATGATGGTTAGAGAACGGCACCAGTGCCATTGTCCACCACACCATATGAGTAAAATATTGATATTGGCACCTATGCCATCAATCACAAGGATTGAGGAGTGTGGCACCAGTGCCATTCTCCATTCTCTATGTATGAATGGCACTAGCGCCATTCTTCAAATATTCATATGATGTGGAGAATGGCACCAGTGCCATTCTCCAAAGTTCAACTCATATAGAATTCAAATTATTCCATGCATGTCAAATTGTCACAGATGATGGTTAGAGAATGGCACTGGTACCATTGTCCATCTCTCTCTCTCTCTTTCTCTTTCTCTCTCTTGATCAAAACCTTATCCATATGGTGATAACCTACGAAGAGTTTTATGGCCAAATCTTTTACATATGGTGGAAATCATTTGCATGAGGTCAAAGGATTGAGCCATGGTGGCAAATGGTTGAAACTATAATGGCATATGGTCGAATTGTTATGGCCCTAAGGTCTAAAAAGGTCTAAAAATCTTAGGTCATAAGGTCTAAAAATCAAGCTAGATGGTCAATTGAGGAGAAATTCTTTATGTGATGAATGGCATTGGTGCCATTCTTCAAATATTCATATGATGTTGTGGAGAATGGCACCAGTGCCATTCTCCAAACTTCAACTTGCCTTGTGAAAAAAATTCAAAATTAGGCGGGAAATTTGAATTTAGAATTCAAAACTTTCTCAAATTTAAAAATTTAAGTTCAAAAAATTATAATGTTAAAATGGAACATTTCAATTTTGAATTTGAATTTGCATTTGCAATACAATTTCAATTTGAAGTTGAGAGCTCTCTCTCTCTCTCTCTCTCTCTCTCTCTCTCTCTCTCTCTCTCGCCCTCTCTCGCTCTCTCTAGGTGTGAGAGAGAGCGTGAGCGGCGTGAGAGTCGTACGAGAGAGAGAGAGAGAGAGAGTAGTTGTAGCAAAGAGTAGCTTTAGGAGAGAAGGGAGCGTAGGAGGGAGAGGAGAGCATCGTACGAGAGGAGAGCGTAGGAGGAGGAATTTGATGAAACCAAGTCGTAGGATGAGAGTCAAGAAAGCAAAATCCCAAGATGCCAAACCTACGTATTGATTCACCTCTTGCCAGATGGATCGTTACCGCCTTCCTTCGGTTTCTAAACTTCTTGTGGATTGCACGGACGAAACCAGCAGCTTCTCAAATCTCGTGAAGATTTGACATGACAAGCAGCACATATCGATTCCGGACTGTGGATGCAGATTTCGAGACGAGGATGCAACTTCAATGCTCTCAAAATTCAGGATGTTGAATTTTGAGAGCAGAATGACGATGCTATGAGCTTGGATGATGAATTCGAGAGCCAATTTTAATTCATTGAAGGGGAGCGTGGATGACGAAATTGAGATGTTGCTAGAATTTGCGAGGGGAGGCCCCAGGCTGCGTCGTCGTCATATTAGAAATAGAGGCCTCTTCCGTCGCTCCTCCCTCCCTCCTTGGCTCCTCCCTCCCTCCTTTCCTCCCTCTCATCCCCCTCCACTTCCCTCTTCCTCCTGGAGGCCGCGGCCTCCAAGGCTTCTCTCCTTCTCTCTAACTTTCTCTCTCTCTCTAGTTCCTCTCTCTCTTTCTTTCTTTCTCTCTCTTTAAATTTTTTAAAAAAAATCTACATAAAGAATTAATCAAAAAAATTTACAAGTACCTGGAAAAAGTTTGTAAGTTTGCTCTTTCTTGCTCTTCCTTCCTTGCTTTCTTGCTCGTCGTCCTTGCTTTCTTGCTTTCTTGCTTCAATGAATGAAATGAGGGGAGAATGAATGAAGAAGGAAGACTATATATAAGAAAAATTAGGTTTTCCTCCTCCTCTCCTATTGGCTTTCCATTCCTCCCCTCTCTCCTATTGGCTTTTCATTTCTCCCCTCTCCCATTGGCTCCCATTACTCCCCCTCTCCCATTGGACCCCCATCCCTCATCCCAATCTTCCATTGGCCCTCCCCCCATCCATTTCTTCTTCCTCCCCCATTGCCACGACTCCCATCCCACATTTCCACCACGTCCCATACTCCTCCCATTTCCCAAAATCCCATATTTCCCCATCTCACCCTCCTCTTTTTCATCCCCTATTAACTCCCCTCACTCATTTTACTCCCTTATTATCCTACTCCCCTATTACCTCCCCCTCTCCCATTCCATTCTTCCCTCCCCACTCTCACTTCCACTTCCCATTACTCACTTGCCATTTGAAAACTATTAATATATTATTATACTATTTTTTATACTTATTATCATACACCCCTATTACTTCCCCTCTCCCATTCCACTCCTCCCTCCTCACTCCCACTTCCACTTCCCATTACTCACTTGCTATACACATTTGCAAACTATTAATATATTATTATATGATTTTTTATACTATTTGCAAACTTACATGTGGGCAAAATCACAGGTGTCAAAGCGATCCTATTGTGGTCATACAACAATTGTGCTTTTATTCAAGGGCATATTTATCCTAATCAACAAGCTTATTTCAGCTTTTATTTTGACACCAATACTCAAGGTATGAAGTGCATAATTTATGCACTAGGTGTTTACTTTGTTGTATCAAAATTGTTTGCCACACACACACACATATACACATACCGAGAATTATATTATCGCATCTACATTTCTCCGATGGGCACAAAACTTTGTACACGCCTCAACCTAGGTCGTATTGACTTGCATACAAAGTGGTGCACCCATCCCATAAGTACTTGTTCGGATAACACACCTGAAAACGTATTTTATGATGATTGTGGGAACAAAATGGTGTATAATGTGCGATCGACTATGCAAAGCATATCCAATGGACACAAGACTTTGCACGTTCCTCAACCTAGGCAGTATTGACTTGTGTGCAAAGTGGCATCCCCATCCGATAAGTACTTGTTTGAAAAATACACCTAGGATCGTGTTTTTTGACGGTTCTACATGACACCAAGGCAAAAACGGTATTTAATACTCAATCTATCATGTAAAGCATATCCGATGGGCACAATACTTTGCACGTGCCTCAAAAGCGGTGGTATGGTGTTCCATGCAAAGTGGAACGCCCATTCAATAAGTACTTGGTATGATAATACACTTAAGAGCGTGTTCTTTGATGGATGTGCATAACACTAGGGGGAAAACGGTGTATAATGTGTGATCCCCCATGCAAAGCATAACTGATAGACACAATACTATGCACGCACATCAACCTAGTTGAAATTGACTTTCTTGAAAAGTGGCTGCCCCATCTGACAAGTACTTTTTAGAATATTACACCTAGGACTATGTTTTTTATTGGTTGTTGTCCATGACACTAAGGCAAAAACGTTGTTTTATACTTAATCGACAATGCAACGCATATCCGATCGTCGTATTGACTTACATACAAAGTGGCGTGCCCATCCCATAAGTACTTAGTCGAATAACACATCTAGGACTGCGTTTTTTGACGGTTGTGCATGACACTAAGGCCAAAACAGTGTTTAATGCTTGTTCGACAATGCAAAGCATATCCGATGGGCACAATACTTTGCATGAGTCTCAAAAATTGTGGTATTTCATTGCATGCAAAGTGGTACACCCATCTGATAAGCAGTTGGTCAGATAATACAACTAAAAGCGTATTCTGAGGCACAAACGGAGTTTAATACGTGATATACCATGCAAAGTACATCCGATGGGCACAATACTTTGCACCCACCTCAACCTAGGTGTTATTGAGTTGCATGAAAAGTGGCGTTTCGGTTAGATAAGTACTTGATCCGATAACACACCTAGGACCGTGTTTTTTTACAAATGTGCTTGACACTAAGGCAAAAACGGTGTTTTATGCTTGATTGACAATGCAAAGCATATCCGATGGGCACAATACTTTGCACACACCTTAAACTAGGAGGAATTGACTTACATGCAAAGTGGCACGCCCATCTAATAAGTGCTTGATCGGATAACATACCTAGCAGTGTGTTTTTTTACGAATGTGCATGACACTAAGGCAAAAATGGTATTTAATGCTCGATCGACCATGCAAAGGATATCCGATGGGCACAACACTTTTTCTACGCCTCAACCTAGGTGGTATTGAAATGTTCTCAAAGAGGCACACCCATCCAATAAGTACTTGGTCAGATAACACACCTAAGGGCGTGTTTTTTTGCGGATGTGCATATCACTAGGGGAAAAACAGTGTATAATGCGTGATCGGCCATGCAAAGCATATCCGATGGTCACAATACTTTGCATGCACCTCAACCTAGTTCAAAGATACTTGCGTGCAAAGTGGAGCCCCCATCTGATAAGTACTTGTTTGAATAACACACCTAGGACCGTGTTTTTTTATGGTTGTGCATTACACTAAGGCAAAAACGGTGTTTTATGCTTGATCCACAATGCAAAGCAAATCCGATGGGCACAATACTTTGCACACACCTTCAACTAGGTGGAATTGACTTACATGCAAAGTGGCATTCCCATCGCATAAGTACTTGATCGGATAACACACCTAGCAGCGTGTTTTTTAATGGATGTGCATGACACTCAGGCAAAAATGGTATTTAATGCTCGATCAGCCATGCAAAGCATATCCGATGGGCACAATACTTTTCCTACGCCTTAACATAGGTGGTATTGAAATGTTCTCAAAGAGGCACACCCATTCGATAAGTACTTGGTCGGATAACATACCTAAGGGCATGTTTTTTTGCGGATGTGCATATCACTACCGGAAGAACGTTGTATAATGCGTACTCGACCATGCAGAGCATATCCGATGGTGACAATACTTTGCACGCATCTCAACCTAGTTGAAACGGACTTGCGTGCAAACTGAAGCCCCCATCCGATAAGTACTTGTTTGATTAACACACCTAGGACCGTCTTCTTTTATGGTTGTGCATGACACTAAGGCAAAAACGGTGTTTTATGCTTGATCGACAATGCAAAGCATATCCGATGGGCACAATACTTTGCACACACCTTCAACTAGGTGGAATTGACTTACATGCAAAGTGGCACGCCCATCCCATAAGTGCTTGATTGGATAACATACCTAGCAGCATGTTTTTTTACGGATGTGCATGACACTAAGGCAAAAATGGTATTTAATGCTCGATCGACCATGCAAAGGATATCCGATGGGCACAACACTTTTCCCACACATCAACCTAGGTGGTATTGAAATGTTCTCAAAGAGGCACACCCATCCGATAAGTACTTGGTCAGATAACACACCTAAGGGCGTGTTTTTTTGCGGATGTGCATATCACTAGGGGAAAAACGGTGTATAATGCGTGATCGGCCATGCAAAGCATATCCGATGGTGATAATACTTTGCACGCACCTCAACCTAGTTGAAAGATACTTGCTTACAAAGTGGAGCCCCCATCTGATAAGTACTTGTTTGAATAACACACCTAGGACCGTGTTTCTTTGTGGTTGTGCATTACACTAAGGCAAAAATGGTATTTTATGCTTGATTCACAATGCAAAGCATATCGGATTGGCACAATACTTTGCACACACCTTCAACTAGGTGGAATTGAATTACATGCAAAGTGGCATTCCCATCGCATATGTACTTGATCGGATAACACACCTAGCAGTGTGTTTTTTTACGGATGTGCATGACACTAAGGCAAAAATGGTATTTAATGCTCGATCGACCATGCAAAGCAAATCCGATAGGCAAAGTACTTTTCCCACACCTTAATTTAGGTGGTATTGAAATGTTCTCAAAGAGGCACACCCATTCGATAAGTACTTGGTCAGATAACATACCTAAGGACATGTTTTTTTATGGATGTGCATATCACTACGGGAAAAACGTTGTATAATGCGTGATCAACCATGCAAAGCATATCCGATGGTGACAATACTTTGCACGCACCTCAAACTAGTTGAAATGGACTTGCGTGCAAAGTGGAGCCCCCATCTGATAAGTACTTCTTTGAATAACACACCTAGGACCATGTTTTTTTATGGTTGTGCATGACACTAAGGCAAAAACGGAGTTTTATGCTTGATCGACAATGCAAAGCGTATCCGATGGGCACAATACTTTGCACACACGTTCAACTAGTGGAATTGACTTACATGCAAAGTGGCAGGCCCATCCCATAAGTGCTTGATTAGATAACATACCTAGCACCGTGTTTTTTTACGAATGTGCATGACACTAGAGTAAAAATAGTATTTAATGCTCGATCGACCATGCAAAGGATATCCGATGGGCACAACACTTTTTCTATGCCTCAACCTAGGTGGTATTGAAATGTTCTCAAAGAGGCACACCCATCCGATAAGTACTTTGTCAGATAACACACCTAAGGGCGTGTTTTTTTGCGGATGTGCATATCACTAGGGAAAAACGGTGTATAATGCGTGATCGGCCATGCAAAGCATACCCTATGGTCAAAAAACTTTGCACGCACCTCAACCTAGTTGAAACATACTTGCGTGCAAAGTGGAGCCCCCATATGATAAGTACTTGTTTGAATAACACACCTAGGACCGTCTTTTTTTATGGTTGTGCATTACACTAAGGCAAAAAAAGTGTTTTATGCTCGATCGACAATGCAAAGCATCTCCGATGGGCACAATACTTTGCACACACCTTCAAATAGGTGGAATTGACTTACATGCAAAGTGGCATGCCCATCCCATAAGTGCTTGATCGGATAACATACCTAGCAGCGTGTTTTTTTACGGATGTGCATGACACTAGAGCAAAAATAGTATTTAATGCTCGATCGACCATGCAAAGGATATCCGATGGGCACAACACTTTTCCTACGCCTCAACCTAGGTGGTATTGAAATGTTCTCAAAGAGGCACACCCATCCGATAAGTACTTTGTCAGATAACACACCTAAGGGCGTGTTTTTTTGCGGATGTGCATATCACTAGGGGAAAAACGGTGTATAATGCGTGATCGGCCATGCAAAGGATATCCGATGGGCACAACACTTTTCCTACCCCTCAACCTAGGTGGTATTGAAATGTTCTTAAAGAGTCACACCCATCCGATAAGAACTTGGTCAGATAACACACCTAAGGGCGTGTTTCTTTGCGGATGTGGATATCACTAGGGGAAAAACGGTGTATAATGCGTGATCGGCCATGCAAAGCATATCCGATGGTCACAATACTTTGCACGCACCTCAACCTAGTTGAAAGATACTTGCGTGCAAAGTGGAGCCCCCATCTGATAAGTACTTGTTTCAATAACACACCTAGGACCGTGTTTCTTTATGGTTGTGCATTACACAAAGGCAAAAACGGTGTTTTATGCTTGATCGACAATGCAAAGCATATCCGATGGGCACAATACTTTGCACACACCTTCAACTAGGTGGAATTGACATACATGGAAAGTGGCATTCCCATCGCATAAGTACTTGATCGGGTAACACACCTAGCAGCGTGTTTTTTTACGGATGTGCATGACACTAAGGCAAAAGTGGTATTTAATGCTCGATCGACCATGCAAAGCATATCCGATGGGCACAATACTTTTCCTACACCTTAACCTAGGTGGTATTAAAATGTTCTCTAAGAGGCACACCCATCCGATAAGTACTTGGTCAGATAACATACCTAAGGGCATGTTTTCTTGCGGATGTGCATATCACTACCGGAAAACGTTGTATAATGCGTACTTGACCATGCAGAGCATATCCGATGGTGACAATACTTTGCACGCATCTCAACCTAGTTGAAACGGACTTGCGTGCATACTGGAGCCCCCATCCAATAAGTACTTGTTTGATTAAAACACCTAGGACCGTCTTCTTTTATGGTTGTGCATGACACTAAGGCAAAAACGGTGTTTTATGCTTGATCGACAATGCAAAGCATATCCGATGGGCACAATACTTTGCACACACCTTCAACTAGGTGGAATTGACTTACATGCAAAGTGGCACGCCCATCCCATAAGTGCTTGATCGGATAACATATCTAGCAGCGTGTTTTTTTACGGATGTGCATGACACTAAGGCAAAAATGGTATTTAATGCTCGATTGACCATGCAAAGGATATCCGATGGGCCCAACACTTTTCCTATGCCTCAACCTAGGTGGTATTGAAATGTTCTCAAAGAGGCACACCCATCCGATAAGTACTCAAGTGGTTAGATAACACACCTAAGGGCGTGTTTTTTTGCGGATGTGCATATCACTAGGGGAAAAACGGTGTATAATGCGTGATCGGCCATGCAAAGCATATCCGATGGTGATAATACTTTGCATGCACCTCAACCTAGTTGAAAGATACTTGCTTGCAAAATGGAGTCCCCATCTGATAAGTACTTGTTTGAATAACACACCTAGGACCGTGTTTTTTTATGGTTGTGCATTACACTAAGGCAAAAACGGTGTTTTATGCTTGATCCACAATGCAAAGCATATCCAATTGGCACAATACTTTGCACACACCTTCAACTAGGTGGAATTGAATTACATGCAAAGTGGCATTCCCATCGCATAAATACTTGATCGGATAACACACCTAGCAGTGTGTTTTTTTACGGATGTGCATGACACTAAGGCCAAAATGGTATTTAATGCTCGATCGACCATGCAAAGGAAATCCGATAGGCACAGTACTTTTCCCACACCTTAACCTAGGTGGTATTTAAATGTTCTCAAAGAGGCACACCCATCCGATAAGTACTTGGTCAGATAACATACCTAAGGACGTGTTTTTTTACGGATGTGCATATCACTACGGGAAAAACGTTGTATAATGCGTGATCAACCATGCAAAGCATATCCGATGGTGACAATACTTTGCACGCACCTCAACCTAGGTTAAATGGACTTGCATGCAAAGTGGATCCCCCATCCGATAAGTACTTGTTTGAATAGTTAACACACCTAGGACCGTGTTTTTTTATGGTTGTGCATGACACTAAGGCAAAAACGGAGTTTTATGCTTGAACGACAATGCAAAGCATATCCGATGGGCACAATACTTTGCACACACGTTCAACTAGGTGGAATCGACTTACATGCAAAGTGGCAGGCCCATCCCATAAGTGCTTGATTAGATAACATACCTAGCAGCGTGTTTTTTTACGGATGTGCATGACACTAGAGCAAAAATAGTATTTAATGCTCGATCGACCATGCAAAGGATATCCGATGGGCACAACACTTTTCCTACACCTCAACCTAGGTGGTATTGAAATGTTCTCAAAGGGGCACACCCATCCGATAAGTACTTTGTCAGATAACACACCTAAGGGCGTGTTTTTTTGCGGATGTGCATATCACTAGGGGAAAAACGGTGTATAATGCGTGATCGGCCATGCAAAGGATATCCGATGGGCACAACACTTTTCTTATGCCTCAACCTAGGTGGTATTTAAATGTTCTCAAAGAGACACACCCATCCCATAAGTACTTGGTCAGATAACACACCTAAGGGCGTGTTTCTTTGCGGATGTGCATATCACTAGGGAAAAACCGTGTATAATGCGTGATCGGCCATGCAAAGCATATCCGATGGTCACAATACTTTGCACGCACCTCAACCTAGTTGAAATATACTTGCGTGCAAAGTGGAGCCCCCATCTGATAAGTACTTGTTTGAATAACACACCTAGGACCATGTTTTTTTATGGTTGTGCATTACACTAAGGCAAAACCGGTGTTTTATGCTTGATCGACAATGCAAAGCATATCCGATGGGCACAATACTTTGCACACACCTTCAACTAGGTGGAATTGACCTACATGGAAAGTGGCATTCCCATCGCATAAGTACTTGATCGGATAACACACCTAGCAGCGTGTTTTTTTACGGATGTGCATGACACTAAGGCAAAAATGGTATTTAATGCTCGATCGACCATGCAAAGCATATCCGATGGGCACAATACTTTTCCTACACCTTAACCTAGGTGGTATTAAAATGTTCTCTAAGAGGCACACCCATCCGATAAGTACTTGGTCAGATAACATACCTAAGGGCATGTTTTCTTGCGGATGTGCATATCACTACCGGAAAACGTTGTATAATGCGTACTTGACCATGCAGAGCATATCCGATGGTGACAATACTTTGCACGCATCTCAACCTAGTTGAAACGGACTTGCGTGCATACTGGAGCCCCCATCCGATAAGTACTTGTTTGATTAAAACACCTAGGACCGTCTTCTTTTATGGTTGTGCATGACACTAAGGCAAAAACGGTGTTTTATGCTTGATCGACAATGCAAAGCATATCCGATGGGCACAATACTTTTCACACACCTTCAACTAGGTGGAATTGACTTACATGCAAAGTGGCACGCCCATCCCATAAGTGCTTGATCGGATAACATATCTAGCAGCGTGTTTTTTTACGGATGTGCATGACACTAAGGCAAAAATGGTATTTAATGCTCGATTGACCATGCAAAGGATATCCGATGGGCCCAACACTTTTCCTATGCCTCAACCTAGGTGGTATTGAAATGTTCTCAAAGAGGCACACCCATCCGATAAGTACTCAAGTGGTTAGATAACACACCTAAGGGCGTGTTTTTTTGCGGATGTGCATATCACTAGGGGAAAAACGGTGTATAATGCGTGATCGGCCATGCAAAGCATATCCGATGGTGATAATACTTTGCATGCACCTCAACCTAGTTGAAAGATACTTGCTTGCAAAATGGAGTCCCCATCTGATAAGTACTTGTTTGAATAACACACCTAGGACCGTGTTTTTTTATGGTTGTGCATTACACTAAGGCAAAAACGGTGTTTTATGCTTGATCCACAATGCAAAGCATATCCAATTGGCACAATACTTTGCACACACCTTCAACTAGGTGGAATTGAATTACATGCAAAGTGGCATTCCCATCGCATAAATACTTGATCGGATAACACACCTAGCAGTGTGTTTTTTTACGGATGTGCATGACACTAAGGCCAAAATGGTATTTAATGCTCGATCGACCATGCAAAGGAAATCCGATAGGCACAGTACTTTTCCCACACCTTAACCTAGGTGGTATTTAAATGTTCTCAAAGAGGCACACCCATCCGATAAGTACTTGGTCAGATAACATACCTAAGGACGTGTTTTTTTACGGATGTGCATATCACTACGGGAAAAACGTTGTATAATGCGTGATCGACCATGCAAAGCATATCCGATGGTGATAATACTTTGCACGCACCTCAAACTAGCTGAAATGGACTTGCGTGCAAAGTGCAGCCCCCATCCGATAAGTACTTGTTTGAATAGTTAACACACCTAGGACCGTGTGTTTTTATGGTTTTGCATGACACTAAGGCAAAAACGGAGTTTTATGCTTGATCGACAATGCAAAGCATATCCGATGGGCACAATACTTTGCACACACGTTCAAATAGGTGGAATTGACTTACATGCAAAGTAACAGGCCCATCCCATAAGTGCTTGATTAGATAACATACCTAGCAGCGTGTTTTTTTACGGATGTGCATGACACTAGAGCAAAAATAGTATTTAATGCTCGATCGACCATGCAAAGGATATCCGATGGGCACAAAACTTTTCCTATGCCTCAACCTAGGTGGTATTGAAATTTTCTCAAAGAGGCACACCCATCCGATAAGTACTTTGTCAGATAACACACCTAAGGGCGTGTTTTCTTGCGGATGTGCATATCACTAGGGGAAAAACGGTGTATAATGCGTGATCAGCCATGCAAAGCATATCCTATGGTCATAAAACTTTGCACGCACCTCAACCTAGTTGAAACATACTTGCGTGCAAAGTGGAGCCCCCATATGATAAGTACTTGTTTGAATAACACACCTAGGACCGTCTTTTTTTATGGTTGTGCATTACACTAAGGCAAAAACAGTGTTTTATGCTTGATCGACAATGCAAAGCATCTCCGATGGGCACAATACTTTTCACACACCTTCAAATAGGTGGAATTGACTTACATGCAAAGTGGCACGCCCATCCCATAAGTGCTTGATCGGATAACATACCTAGCAGCGTGTTTTTTTACTGATGTGCATGACACTAGAGCAAAAATAGTATTTAATGCTCGACCGACCATGCAAAGGATATCCGATGGGCACAACACTTTTCCTACGCCTCAACCTAGGTGGTATTGAAATGTTCTCAAAGAGGCACACCCATCCGATAAGTACTTTGTCAGATAACACACCTAAGGGCGTGTTTTTTTGCGGATGTGCATATCACTAGGGGAAAAACGGTGTATAATGCGTGATCGGCCATGCAAAGCATATCCGATGGTGATAATACTTTGCACGCACCTCAACTTAGTTGAAAGATACTTGCTTGCAAAGTGGAGCCCCCATCTGATAAGTACTTGTTTGAATAACACACCTAGGACCGTGTTTTTTTATGGTTGTGCATTACACTAAGGCAAAAACGGTGTTTTATGCTTGATCCACAATGCAAAGCATATCCAATTGGCACAATACTTTGCACACACCTTCAACTAGGTGGAATTGAATTACATGCAAAGTGGCATTCCCATCGCATAAGTACTTGATCGGATAGCACACCTATCAGTGTGTTTTTTTACGGATGTGCATGACACTAAGGTAAAAATGGTATTTAATGCTCGATCGACCATGCAAAGGAAATCCGATAGGCATAGTACTTCTCAAAGAGGAACACCCATCCGATAAGTACTTGGTCAGATAACACACCTAAGGGCGTGTTTTTTTGCGGATGTGCATATCACTAAGGGAAAAACGGTGTATAATGCGTGATCGGCCATGCAAAGCATATCCGATGGTGACAATACTTTGCACGCACCTCAACCTAGTTGAAATGGACTTGCGTGCAAAGTGGAGCCCCCATCCGATAAGTACTTGTTTGAATAACACACCTAGGACCGTGTTTTTATATGGTTGTGCATGACGCTAAGGCAAAAATGGTGTTTTATGCTTAATCCACAATGCAAAGCATATCCAATGGGCACAATACTTTGCACACACCTTGAACTAGGTGGAATTGAGTTACATGCAAAGTAGCATTCCCATCGCACAAGTACTTGATCGGATAACACACCTAGCAGTGTGTTTTTTTACGGATGTGCATGACACTAAGGCAAAAATGGTATTTAATGCTCGATCGACCATGCAAAGCATATCTGATGGGAACAATACTTTTCCTATGCCTTAACCTAGGTGGTATTGAAATGTTCTTAAAGAGACACACCCATCCGATAAGTACTTGGCCAGATAACATACTAAGGGCGTGTTTTTTTGCCGATGTGCATATCACTACCGGAAAAACGTTGTATAATGTGTAATCGACCATGCAGAGCATATCCGATGGTGACAATACTTTGCACGCATCTCAACCTAGTTGAAAGATACTTGCGTGCAAAGTGGAGCCCCCATCCGATAAGTACTTGTTTGAATAACACACCTAGGATCGTGTTTTTTTATGGTTGTGCATTACACTAGAGCAAAAATGGTATTTTATGCTTCATTGACAATGCAAAGCATATCCGATGGGCATAATACTTTGCACACACCTTAAACAAGGTGGAATTGACTTACATGCAAAGTGGCATGCGGATCCCATAAGTACTTGATCGGAGAACATACCTAGCAGCGTGTTTTTTTATGAATGTGCATGACACCAAGGGAAAAATGGTATTTAATGCTCGATCAACCATGCAAAGCATATCCGATGGGCACAATACTTTTCCTACACCTCAACTTAGGTGGCATTGACATGTTTTCAAATAGGCACACCCATCCGATAAGTACTTGGTCAGATAACACACCTAAGGGCGTGTTTTTTTGCGGATGTGCATATCACTAGGGAAAAAACGGTGTATAATGCGTGATCGGCCATGCAAAGCATATCCGATGGTCACAATACTTTGAATGAACCTCAATCTAGTTGAAACCGACTTTCATGCAAAGTGGAGCCCCCATCTGAGAAGTACTTGTTTGAATAACACACCTAGGACGTGTTTTTTTATGGTTGTGCATGACACTAAAGCAAAAACGGTCTTTTACGCTTGATTGACAATGCAAAGCATATCCGATGGGCACAATACTTTGCACACACCTTCAACTAGGTGGAATTGACTAACATGCAAAGTGGTGCGCCCATCTTATAAGTACTTGATCGGATAACATACCTAGCATCATGTTTTTTTACGGATGTGCATGACACTAAGGCAAAAATGGTATTTAATGCTCGATCGACCATGCAAAGCATATTTGATGGGCACAATACTTTTCCTACGCCTTAACCTAGGTGGTATTGAAATGTTCTCAAAGAGGCACACCCATCCGATAAGTACTTGGTCAGATAACATACCTAAAGGCGTGTTTTTTTGCGGATGTGCATATCACTACTGAGAAAACATTGTATAATGCATGATCGACCTTGCAAAGCATATCCGATGGTGACAATACTCTGCACGCACCTCAACCTAGTTGAAACGGACTTGCATGCAAAGTGGAGCCCCCATCCGATAAGTACTTGTTTGAATAACACCCCTAGGACCGTGTTCTTTTATGATTTTGCATGACACTAAGGCAAAAACAGTGTTTTATTCTTGATCGACAATGCAAAGCATATCGGATGGGCACAATACTTTGCACACACCTTCAACTAGGTGGAATTGACTTACATGCGAAGTGGCATTCCCATCGCATAAGTACTTGATCGGATAACACACCTACCAGCGTGTTTTTTTACGGATGTGCATGACACTAAGGCAAAAATGGTATTTAATTCTTGATCGACTATGCAAAGCACCTTCAACTAGGTGGAATTGACTTACATGCAGAGTGGTGCGCCCATCCCATAGGTACTTGATCGGATAACATGCCTAGCATCGTGTTTTTTTACGGATGTGCATGACACTAGAGCAAAAATAGTATTTAATGCTCGATCGACCATGCAAAGGATAACTTGGCGTGTCCATCTGATGAGTACTTGATCGGATAACTTCTCCCACCAATAAATTAAGTACTAATTAAAAATTATAATAAATGAGTAGATTATTAAAAAGAGACTAATATTTATGTAATTGTTGCTACTGCAGCTTGCTTGCAAAGGACTCTCACAAAGGAGACGGCTATAGATTTTGTTCCAGGGATGGATGTGATTTTATGTAGCAAAAGAGAAGTAGTTGCATTTGCTACAATCCATGATAGTGATCCCAATTCAGTTTGCCACTTTCGAAGACTTGGCGAAGATAAGGTGGCAGTTACTGTATCAAAGATTCTTAGCACACATGTTGAGCTAAAGTATAAATGTGGAGATATGGAAACACTTGGAGATGTTATGCCCTACAATACATCCAACAAATCATTTATAGCATGGGACAAAGATGAGACTTATGCAACAGACATTATCAAGAATACAAAGTGCACCACCTTGGATTTTACTATAGGGGACATTTTACAAATGAGATCATTTGCAAATAAGACTGTAGCAGAAGGTGAAGTATTGGGATTTGAACAAGTGGAGCAATGGTCATTTGCACAGATGAGGATTCTAAAAGTCACTGATGATGGTATGGTTGATAACATAACATCCTTATGTGAACCCTACTATGAGGTAGGCAAGAATATGAGATGGAGCATGCAATTTTTAAACATGAGAAAGAGGCACGTAGTTTTCAATGATAAAGACAAGGTATACTACAATATCAAAGGACCTAAAAAGCATGCCCATGTGCCAGGCTCTATCACTTCAAATGTGGATGATTTCAATGTACTCAAGTATAGAAGTGACATCTTATCTGGAGTGGATGAGTTCATTGGCTCCGAGAAACAAAATGATTTTAGAAGCGAAGCCTTATTTGGGGTGGATGAATTCTTGCACAGTGAGAAGGGCAAAGTTTTCAATAGTGATGTCTTGTCAAGTGTGGATGAGTTCATGCATATTAACAAACCTGGTGTCAATCAAGCTTGTGGATTTGTGAAAGCCATGCAAGATGTCCCAATGAGTGATGTTCTCTCAGGAGTGGAAGAGTTTCAAGGTTCTCAATACTCTTGTAGAATATTGAATTCATTGAATGGTCCTAAGAGTATGTTAAAAACGAGGATGAGATCAACAGAGGATTATTCAATATTTAACTTTGATTGTGATATGGCCAAGGATGCAACGACCAATCATGGATGCTTGGTTACAAACAAATGTGAGGAGAAGAAGTGCATAAATACAGATAACAACGTGCACGAGGAACGAAAACGGTCATACATATGCATGAAGAGAAAGCGAATCCAGGCAGATCCACAAAAGCAACCAAAGAGGAAGAGAGTAATGAAGGAGGAGAACATATTAAATGCATTGGGATATCTATGTTGCAAGCGAAGATGTATGCACTTCATTGATCTTGCAGACATCAGGGAATGTAGAGGATACGTGTGGCAAAGAAGAGGAAGTGAAATAAATGAATACCTTCTCACAAGTCTCTCTTGCTTTCTTCAGAATGGCAATTATAAAAGGCTAAGTTCAAGACAAAAGGTAAAACCTCTCGTAAATGAAAAAAAGATTTGCAATAAGGCATATCGCAATATTAATGGATTATCCCATGGTACATATTGGGATTTAGTCACCAAGGCAAAGGGCGGAAACAAATTTAGCATTCACGGTAATAGAGGAAGGTCCAAATCAAGAATCTCAACTGTCAGGGCAGCAGCAATTTTGCAAGACTTCATACATGAAAATGCTTTACCTCAACCCCATATATCTACCAAACTCCCTAACGGTGACGCGATCACTGAAATGCACCTTCCAATGGGCTTGACAAAGCTCGAAGTATTTGACTCTATTGCAGAAAAGCAAAGGCAAAGAGGGGATGCCGTAGCTTCTTCTCATACTTTGTATACTCTTTGGAAGAAGAACTTTGGATATGTTAAAATCCCAAGGAGGCAAAAAATGTCAAAGTGCAATGTCTGTGATGATTTAAAGCGAGCGATTGAGAGTGCAACATGTCCAAATCAAAGGGAATTATACAAAAAAAACCGAAAAATCTCATCATGACCTTATTCGACATTCCAGACAAAAATATGCATTTTGGAAGGAGCAAGCTATTTCGCATTCCGATGACTACATGTGCCTTATTGTAGATGGCATGGATCAGAATACAACAACATTGCCTCGTTTTGTTGCCTCTCCACCTGAATTACAAGGAAAGCACTTTCTAAAGACACATCTATGTGGAGTGTTAGTGCATGGAATTAAGTTCTTTGCAGATATATGGATTGATTCCTTGCATCTACATGATAGCAATCAAGTTGTAACATCTATTATGAAGGCAATTCACAATGTACATGCAGAAAAAGGTCGCCTACCACCGACTTTGAGAATACAAGCTGATAATTGTTGGCGAGAAAATAAGAATGTACTCATGTTTGCATTCTGCTCCATGCTAGTTGCTCATCGAATCTTCAATGAGGTCGAATGTGGATTTTTGTATGTTGGGCATACACATGAGGATATCGATCAGGTTTTTAGCACAGTCTCAAGGGAGCTTAAATGCAAGGATGTGGAGACAATAGATGACTTGGTAAGAAGATGTGGCAGGCAAGTTGGTGGTCGTAAGGAAAGTACAGTATGTGAGAGGCTCGAAAGAATGTATGATTGGAAGAGCTTCATTCTACCTTTCATACAAACGGGTGGTGATGCATTGATAGGTCATACCAATCCACACTACTTTCGTTTTTTTTTTAAAGATGAAAAACCCGTAATGCAATGGCAACAGTATTCTCATGATACAAAATGGGAACCTGAAGAACCTTACAGTCTCTTAACTTCAATTCCTAGCAAGGAAAGGTATCCAACATGGGCTCCTATACAAGAATTCAATGAGAGGTCTAACTGTGAAATAGAAGGATTAAAAGCATTTATTACATACAAAGAGGAAATGCTCTGGAGATATCCTGATTCGAAGCCTACTTCGAGAGAACACACTACCACTGTAATTAACAAGACACGAATTTAATAAAGGACCTTGAGAGAATGTGAGGCTTAAAGGATGTCAAGGAAGAATGCAATATGTTTTGGCCAAATGTTCATAACGATTTGCGCCCAATTGTGGACCGAAGAAGAGAGAGTTTATGCCACAAGTAGATATAGAGGTCGATTGTTTTGTTGTGGTTCGGCCATCGGATGATGAATATGAGAATGTGAAGTTTTGGGTTGCAAAAGTAGTTGATGTGCAAAGAGATGACCAAGGGAGAGCTACAACATTTACAGTGGTATGGTATGAGCCAAAGGGCAGGAAGGAGAATATGGATAGCAACACATTGTATACTAATTGTATAATGAAGTCCTGAGTGGGTCCCAAATGATGAAGCGGTCTCTCAAGTTTCGACGGAGACAATCATAGTGTCTTGGCATTCAAGGGCAAAGAAATCAAAGAAGCGCATGGGATATGAGGTAGAAGGAAAAATAAAAATACCACAGCAAAGTATTTTGCATATACACGAATTTTTAAGGATGCTCGCCATGGAGGAAGTAGAAGGAGACAGCGCAAATGAAGAATGTCCATGACTAGAAGTCCATTGAAGGATTTTATTTGGGTACTAGGCAAGAAGCCAATTCAAGACAATTATAATCAAAGTCATCACCTCCTATGTCAAATGAGAGTCAAAATATGCACTGGATGTCACCCAAGGGTCAAGGCTTGGCAAGACAATAGGGAGTTAATGCAGATGGCACCTGGCAAGGGACTGTCACATTGAGCAATAAGACAATGGGGAGTCAATGCACCAAAGGGGCAAGGCTTGGCAAGACAAGTGGGAGTTAATGCAGATGGCACCTGGCAAGGGACTACCGTGACATTGAGCAATAAGACAATGGAGAGTCAAATTATGCAGATGGCACGAATTGAGGCTCTTTAAGAGCAACAATTTAAATTGTAAACATATGTTCAATCTATATCATTTTGGATATAAAGACTCTAGCTGAGAGCAACGTCTCTCAATGTAATCATATAATGATAGCTATAATTGCTATTATAATTCTTTGGTTCAATACAAAACTTGGGTCTTATGGCATCATGTCTTTTTTCTATTTATTAAAAGTTTTAAAAATTTTGTGCATATTGCGAGTGACAATGTTATTTTCATGAAATATTTAAGTCTCCTTTCATGGATTTATAAATTTATCACGTCAAGGAAAAATATTAAAAATAATTAAATTAACAAATAACTTAAGTATAGCTAGAATTTCTAATATAGGATTATTTCAAATTCTTGCATGTTGGTGTAAAAGTATAGATTGAAAAAACAATATTTTTATGTGAATATGATAGTGCCACAAAGTGAACTTTTGATTTGGGAAGAATATTTTCAGAAAGTAAAATTTTGATTTGGGAAGGATATTTTCACAAAGTAAACTTTTCATTTGGGAAGGATTTTTGGGCTTCATCCAAAAACAACAGAAAAAGTCCAAAATTAATGAAATAGGTGTTAATTATAATATATTATATAATACATGCAATGGAATAAAAATAAGCATGTTTAATAATTAAATTAAGCTTATTACAAAACCATAGGATATGAAAAGCACAATCGTTAAGGCTAATGGAAGAGATGATGCATTGGAGAGATTGGAGAGATTGAAGATATCTTATACACTAGAACAATTCTCAAGATGATAATCAATTGTATGATCCATATAGTGAAATAAAGCTAAGCATATTTGATAAAAACCTAATTGCCACAAACATTGAACACCAAACACTGAAGACATCATATGCACATTAAATCATGATTATTAGAAAACTATAGGATATTAAGAGCACAATCAAAGCTAATGGAAGACATGATGCAATGGAGAGATCAAAGACATCTTATACACTAGACCACTTTGGAAGATGATTATCAATCATATAGTCCATGTAGTGGAATAAAGCTAAGCATATTAGATAAAATCTAATTGCCATAGATATTCAACACCAAACATTGAAGACATCGTATGCACATTAAATCATTATTATTACAAAAGTATAGGATATAAAAAGCACAATGAAGACGGAAGACATGATGCAATGGAGAGATTGAAGACACCTTATACACGAACACTTTTGAAGATGATAATCAATTGTATGATCCATGTAGTGGAATAAAACTGAGCATATTTGATAAAAAATTAATTACCACAAAGATTCAATACCAAACATTGAAGACATCATATGTTTCACGACATAGAATTGTGGCGATAGAGTGCGCTATCGTGAAGGTGGTTTGGACAGCAAGGGTCGTAGGTGCATATAATACAAGGCATGTGATAGGTGCACATATTACAAGTCATGCAATACAACCAAAAAATAATCAGAGCAACCAACCTAAAAAATACCGATGTTTGATTTGAATTCCAAGCTCATGTACGTAGTACAAGGAAACTGAGGTCCTATAGCACTCATGCAACAAAATGAAGCAACTATTGAAATGGGATGAGGGCCCAAGGATGAGACAAAACTTTGAATGTTCCTCATAGCTTTTTCATATTCACCACAATAGAAAAGGGAAAGATGCATATAACACAAGGCATGTGAAAGGTGCACATATTACATTACAAGTCTCGCAATACAAATGAAAACTTCAAAGCAACCAACCTCAAAAATACCATTGATCAAATTGATTTCCAAGCTCACGTAATTAGTATAAGGAAACTGAAGCCCTATGAGATTCATACAACCAAATGAAGCAACTATTGAGATAAGATGAGGGCCCAAGGATGAGACAAAACTTAGAATATTCCCAATAGCTTTAACCAAGAAACCTTCGTAGCTTATATCCAAATAAGAATTCACAAGATAAAAAAATAATCATCTAATTGATAGTGTGACTAAGACCACACCTAAATCAAGGCTTTATAATCTTAAGATCATATCATTATTTTCTATGTTTTCATCATCCATGTAAGCCTCCTACACAAGACATTATAGTTACAAATACAACTCTTGAGACAACTATAGATTATGAGCTTTTATCATAGTTTTGGGTAAGAGACAATAAAACATATAAGCCTCCTACACAGGATGGGCACAGGACATTATAGTTACAAATACAACTCTTGAGACAACTATAGATTATGAGCTTTTATCATAGTTTTGGGTAAGAGACAATAAAAAAAAGATGCCTCTTTTCTTATCAATGAAAACCAGAATAGAAATGAAATTGGAAAATAAATTGTTTCTTTTTTTTCAATCCAAAAAAGACAAACCAATGCATCAGCCAGGAAGATTGCTCCAGGTCTCATGTTTTGCAACTCTAAGCAAAGTAAGAAGAAAAATTGCATTGACATTCAATATAGTTGTGAATAGCTATAATTCTGTTCTCTTCTTCAATGGAGTTGAGAATAAATGATTTCCAAGGCCTTGAAAGAAAGCTTCCCTAACACCTAGACATATGTTCATTAAGCGATATATGAAAAGAAACCTAGACACCCTAATAATGGCATTGTATGACAATGTTCCAAGGCATGGTGAGCAAGGCCTTGAGATAAACTCTTTGATATCTATGATGTGCATTAAGGACATGAAAAAGTCATACTAAGTTATTCCTTCGCATTGATTGATCTTTTCCTTTCCTAACTTTTGTGGGTCCCAAGTCTATAGGGGTGGTTTGTTTCTTTCAGGATCTCTTAGGAGAATGTTAAACATGTCTGCAATTTGGCTCCTCCTCTTCCTCATCACAATCAGGACCCCAAAAAATGTAAATCTTGCTTTCAATTTGACACCTGCTATTCTCCATCACAATCAAGGCCCAGAGAGAAGAGCCTTTTAAATATGTTGCTAGCATATATGATATGTTGGCTTGAACCTAGACAACACTATACTAGACCCAACCAAATCAATATGGCTTTAAGAGAGGATCCAAATATTTAAAATGTAACATGGCCATGAAAGAACAGCTAGGCACTAGATGGAAATTAGACTCTCTTCTACTAGTAGTACACAAACAGGGACAATAAGCAAAACATGCATGGTTAGTTTCATTAAGCATCGGTAGGAGTGCATCTTGCTTTATATAAATTTGGAATCATAAAAGGTGTATTGGATACAGGATTCTAGCAAAGCAAGAGGCTTGATAAAGGTTCCGTTTGTCTTTTAGCTTGTTGCCCATGGAAGACTATCTATAGGATTGTGTCTTCTCGTCTCTTTGCCCATTTAGGACAGAAATAGATTCTAACTTTCTATAAGGATAACCACTTGACAAAGCTCAAACACAATCGCAAAGGTATCTGGAAGCATTGAATAATAATACCAATTTGCCCATTAATACTATCCCAATGTCAAATTGTAGCCAAACTTAGAAGGATCTTCATTACTGAAGCAAAACAATGATCTTGTCAAGAATCAAATGATTCATAGACGATCTTGTTGTTACTAGAGATCCCCGAAGCCTTGCTTCCTCATTTACATTAGGATGTATTGACAATATAACTTTCATTGTTTAAAACTTGCCATCAACCCGCCCTTGGAAACACCTTTACAAACAACTTGCAACACTAAAATAACAAAGTTCCCAACACTAAAGCCTTAAGTGAGATCCAATTTGAAAAGCATTAAGTATTGAGACTTACAAAGAAAACCAGAAGTTTTTTTCCTTGAAATTAAGGGGCGTTTAAGACTTGAACTAGGTACGTTTGAGATATGATGCTTACACAGTAGCTAAGCTATGTTGACGGTAGCCAAAAAATGACTCGCAGAGGATTTAGCCTACTACAAAATTGCAAGCATGATCAGAGCGTAGAAACCTGTCTAGACCAAAGGAGCAAAGACAACTTTTTTAAGAAGAAGGGTAGCCATATGGATGTACATTGCTCGCTCCATTCTTTTGACACCATATCATAGGCTAGCATGATCCCAATTCCTTGCATAATCATTGCTTGCAATTGCAGCCACATAAAATCTTGCAATTGTAGCAACATAATGATTGCTTGCAATTGTAGTGTAAATTAACCACTAGATTTTGTTTTAGTCATGCTAAAACTATGAGACTTTCAACGCTAGCAAGTTGCTAGCTACAATCGTTTGAGCAAAGAAGCTTTGTGTGGAAATATAAATGGTTCATTCTTTGGTCTAGGTCAATGCTTGATGTATTGTAGCTAAGCTTTCTCACTGTAGTATGAACCTAAATGCTTGTAGAAAGGAAGAGTGTGACTTTGGAGAAGTGACTTGAGCCTTCATGGTCTCATTCTTTCGGGGATTTCGGTGGTAGAAACACTTGCGGTTGCACAAGGCATAACAAAGGATGGCAATGCAATGAAAACTGTCTTTGAAATTTTGGATAGGAAGAAAATAAAAGATCCAGACCACCAGGACTCACTATACGTAACACATTTGAAAGGGAAGATAGAGTTCTGGGATGTGCATTTTGCATACCCAACCAGGCAAGAACTGGTGATTTTCAATGGATTAAATCTACACATGGACGCAGGCAAGAGCCTAGTTTAGAGGTTCTACGATCCAATGATAGACTTAAATGATATTGGGAAGCTAAGCCTGTGTTCGTTAAGGCAGCGGATTGGGTTGGTGCAATAAGAACCGACATTGTTTGCCACAACCATATATCAAAACACTAGTGCAGATAGTGATTCCAGGAATTCCTTCTCCTTCATGGCCTGGGGATAAATGTAGGGGTCTCCCCTTTGTCGTATCCTACGCATTGAAGAGGGGTGGACCCCTCCCTCCCATCGCCAAAAAAATGGATTGCAGAGCTAAGCAAAAGTCTATGGACAAAGGGATCGAACCCACACCCTCTGTATAACCATTTGAGTGCTCTATCCACTGCACTGTACACATACACTTATGCACATATGAGTTTTGATTATAAATATATGTTTATATACAACCTCCCTGGTCTGTCCGGTGCCAAAAAAGAGCTCCGGTGATTGTTGGGCCTGCCGTACCCGCTATGGACAAACCAAATACCTCTAGATCTATCATCATCCTCCTTCGTGTTCTGAGAAGAGATGAAGAGAAATCGATTGGCGCTAATTGCACCATGCTTTATGGAGCATCAAGTTTGGTTCACATGAGAATCTGTCAAACCTGCATGAATGTTCAACTTTCTATTTTAAAAAAATCTGCTCTAAGTTTTTGAGGACTACTATGTCCTTCACATTGGGGTTCTTCCTAATGTGTTTGATAGTTGGTGCAGCCTCTGGAAAACAACAAAAATCCATAGAAAGCATGGAGTGATTCCAAGAACTCACCCAGCCTAATTTAAGTGATAGAGAAAAAGTAGATAGTGATAGGTGATCGTTCTAATTAAGTAGAGCCTGTGAACGTACTTGTTTGGATCCCCACTCAATTGCAGTTTGTTGAATACTCAAGGCTCTAGTGAGTCCAGTCGTTCTAAGCTAAAAACTTTGAATGATAAGGCAGGGTTGCTTGAACTGCTCTTTTGTGAAGGAGAGTCAACGTAGGTTTGAAATGGGACAAGGAAGAATGAGTAGATTGATAGGCCCATTTACAGACCAAACGAGATAACCTGAGAGCATTGGAGCAATGTTGAACAATAGACCACCAAAGACCACCAAGGGCAGCATGTAGGAATGTGAATCAAAAGCAATAGAATGTTTGAGGGGATTGAGGTGGGAACAGTGAGGACGAGTCTTAGGGAGTTTTGGGGGGAATCCAAAAAACAAAAAGTCCCTTAACCCCCTCTGAACCCCACCCCCCTTCCTTCTTCCCTCCCATCTCCCTCCCCCACAAATTAGGCCCTTCATGGAAGGATCCTTCTCCTATGTTTCTAGTATCGTCAAGGTCCAAGGGTGAATGAAAACCATCCCTTCCTATGAAATTGACATACCTTCCAAACAAGAAGTTGAATCTGCTATGGGAAGATCAACACAGGCCACCATCGACTCGGAATGATGTATTTATGAGTTGTCATTTGGAAGATGGATCCAAGATCTCCATCAAATGTCATTTTTAGGGACAACAAAAAACTATCTTCCATAGCAAAAAACAAATGATGAGCTGTCTTCCACAGCAAAAAACTAATCTTGCCCACCCTGCAACCATTCCACATCTCCTGAAATCTAAATTTCTACTAGCTAGGAGAACTTCTCAGGGTCCCCACCTTTTATTGAGATCTTGCATCACACACACATCCTTGATCAACTTCTTGTAAATGACTCCTGAGGAAATCTTGGATAAGGGGGTCCGTCCTATCACCAACTACTTCACACAAGCCCTCTTCAATAGATTGGTATTTGTTGGCCTTCCCTCTGGTAGATCACAGAGAATCTAGAAAAGAAGACTATTTCTTGAACATAAAATGAGAACGTGCAACATATATCCTAGATATGCCACCATGCCCCCCGTGAGTGTCCCAGATCTGCTTCCACACATAGCAATCCACAATAAACCTACATATCTCACTTCCTACACATAGCAATCCACTATCTCACTTCTTTGGAGCTCCTTTGTTGTACATACTGCAAGCTAGGGTAAGATTCATCAAAGAAATTGAGGCACCATTCATGGTGATAGCCTTACTCCACCAAATGGATTTAGAAAGATTGGCATCCCCCGTAATGCCTCCGTCAACTTTCCACACATAGCAATCCACAATAAACCTACATTCCCTTACCATGTCTGAAATAAGATCTGAACCTTTGACTTGTAGGTAAAAATCAAAGAAGAATCTTTAGTACGAGGACAAGTGCTTCCAAGACCCAACACCAGGGCTCTTAGCTTTTTTTATGAACCACCACGTCAATGTCTCCCATTTAAGATCAGAACCGAATAGTTTTAGTAGACACTTGCCGATTACTAGAACCTTCCATGCTCAAGAACACTCTAAAGCATTTCTCGATTTACCAATGAGACAACCAGAAGTGCCAGCAGAATGAAGCCAAATATGCGGTGGTGGAGGCAACTTGGTAAGAATATGCTTAATGATTAAGGCCCACACGTTAGGATTTCTACATCAATATCCACCATTAGGATGGCTTTCCGCCTAAACTAATAGAGAGATTGCACCTTGGCCTCTACATCCCAAAAGAGCTATCTCCAAATCCCAAAGGACATGGGTGGCCCATTGTCCCACTACGCCCATCCAATGTGGGTCTATTCTCCTAGCAAATGCCCTTTTAAACCCTAGACCTTTGTGGATGATACTTATGTCAAGGAAAATTGTGCAAGTCTTAAAATAACTATTTTTAACGTCCTTGCAAAGTCGCATCAAATGACGGATGTGCCACTTGGAAGCAAGAATGGCCTTATTCACATGTTGATGATATATATGTGAAGTAAAAATGTGCAACAGACACCGACATCCGTATATCCCCCCGTCTGATCCTCACCAAACTTTGCACATGTCTAGCCAAGTGGTTGTAATGTACTTGCAAAGGTTCAAGTACATCTGATGTTGTATGCACTACTGGGAATGTGGTTTGTTCCCGACCACATGCAAATCATAAGTATGTCAAGGAAAATTACACATCGGACAAGGACATCCATATGTCCCACCATCGGATCGACACTAAAATTTGCATCTGTATATCCCATCATCGGATAAGCACCAAACTTTGAAAGGGTATTAAAAAAATTGGTTTTAATGTGCTTGCAAAGGGTTAGAATCATCTGGTACTATATGTGCTGCCAAGAAGGCAGTTTGTTCCCGACCACATGCGGATAATAAGTCTATCAAGGAAAAGTACACATCAAACAAGGAAATCCATATGTCCCACCATCCAGTCAGCACTAGAACTTGCACAAGTCTCAAACTAAATGTTTTTTATGTCCTTGCAAACTCTCAACTGCATCGGATGCCGGATATGCCACCGAGAAACAAGAATGCCCATATTCACATATGGATGCGAAATAAAGGAAAAATGTGCAACGGACACTGACATCCATGCATCCCACCGTTGGATCAGCACCAAACTTTGCAAGGGTCTTAAAACAAGTTGTTTAAATGTCCTTGCAAAGTGTAAGGTGAATTAGATGTTGGATATGACACACGGGAACAAGAATGCCCATAATTGCATGTCAATGCTATGTATGTGAAGGAAAAATACACAATGGACATCTGCATCCGTATATCCCACCTACGGATGAACACCAAACTTTGCAAGTCTTAATAAAATTGGTTTTAATGTTCTTGCAAAGTATTACTTGGATCGAATGTCGTATGTGCCACCGGGGAAGAAGAATGCCAATATTCACATGTAGATGCTACGCGAAATAAAGGAAAAATGTGCAACATACACCGACATCCGTATATCCCACTGTCAGATCAGAAACAAACTTTGCAAGGGTATTAAAACAAGTTTTTTTAATATAGTTGCAAATTTTAAGGTGCATAGGATTCCGGATATGACACTGGGGAACAAGAATGCCCATTTTTGCATGTGGATGCTATGTATGTGAAGGATAAATGCGCAACGGACACCGACAACCGTATATCCCACCGTCGGATCAACACCAAACTTTGCAAGGGTCTTAAAATAGGTTGTTTTAATGTCATTGAAATGTGTAAGGTGCATTAGATGCCGGATGTGACACTGGGGAGCACGAATGCACATATTTGCATGTGGATGCTAGTTAAATGTATGTGAACGAAAAATGCACCACGGACATTTGCATCCATATATCCCACCATCGAATCAGCACCAAACTTTTCAAGGTTCTTAAAACAATTGGTTTTAATGTCCTTGCAAAGTATCAGGTGGATCGGATGTCGCATGTGCCCCGGGGAAAAAGATTGCCCTTATTCACATGTGGATGCTATGCGAAATAAAGGAAAAATGCACAATGGACACCGACATCCGTATATCCCACCGTCAGATCAGCACCAAACTTTGCAAGGGTCAAATTGTTTTAATGTACTTGCAAAGTATAAGGTTCATCGAATGCCGGATGTGACACCGGGGAACAAGAAATCCCATGTTTGCATGTGGATGTTGTGTATGTGAAGGTAAATGCGCATATGGTTGGCTCGGGGGGGTCACTCATTATATGTAACCCTATCACGTGAGTTCAACAAAAGGATGTTTTTAATATCTAAATTTAACAAAAGTTAATTTACATAAGGGAGTATTTAAAACAATTTTCAAACAAATTTACAGATTTGTATAGAAAAAGGGTACATTTTATTAATGAAAAATTTACAGATAAGGGATTTTAGAAATATGCCTTGAACGCACGTGATATAGAGGGTTTATACATATTGACCCCCCTGAGGTGGTTGGAAAGTAGCAGGGCTACCATGATGAGGACACTTTGCGATCCGGTGATTTTTGCCACAACCGTAGCACTTGATTGGTGGCTCGATATGTGTTGGGACGTACTTGATTTGCATAAATGGGTATTAGACCCTCTGCACCTTCTACTTCCTTGGCTTGTAATTGATGTATTGGAACTGATTGAGGAGCTGGATTTGGTGCTCTTGGATATGGTCATGGATTCGGATTCCTGAGTAGTTGTGGGACTTGTGTCCTAACGGGAACAGGATTTAGCCTAGGAGCTTGGGGTGCTTGTGCAAGTGCCAGTTGCTTGTACACTGGCATGGGTGCCACTTGGTAATGTTGAGGTCGAGGCAGGTTGTTGCGCATGTTGAAAATGCAACTGTTTTCATCATGGCCGTCGACGACGCAGATATGGCACCACAACCTTGGCAGTGGATTTGCTTGTGTAGCGATCTTGGCTCTTAGGACCGGGCACTCATTTGCTGTATGATTGGCCATGCAATGTGGACACCAGGCATTTTCTCACCATGGATATGTCTGAGTTGGCAGCTGAGACAAGTGAAGTTTTTGTTCCATGGCCTGCATCATGTCTTCTTTCAGCTTCATGGTCATGGCCTCTAGGCGATCTTCATTTTATGTTTCGGTAGTGTCCTTTGATTTACCCTTTTTTGAGTGCTTATCTCGTGTACTAGATCTGCCGTCATCACTGCTAGTGTCCGAGTCGGTCATGCCATCCTCGATGTCAATGGCTGTTGCATGAGTAGCACTGAACGTTTGATAGTTGCTTATCTTTTTCATATCCTTTTGGATTTTCTTTCTTAGTCCTGCAATGAACCATGCCATGAGGTACTTTGCATCTAGGCGTGGGTCACATTTGGTGATTAATCTTTTCATCTTACCCAGGTACGTGCGTACATCTTCTCGTCGGCCTTGTTCGATCTTGCATGGTTGGAGAGCAGGATCATCTTGTAGCCTCTCCGTTTGAAAGCGTCGTTTGAATTCGGTTTGAAGTAGGTCCGATGTGGCACGCTCTTCCACTA
Organism: Dipteris shenzhenensis; assembly: GCF_047967505.1. Classification (NCBI taxonomy): domain Eukaryota; kingdom Viridiplantae; phylum Streptophyta; class Polypodiopsida; order Gleicheniales; family Dipteridaceae; genus Dipteris; species Dipteris shenzhenensis. Next base: position 35,757,352 of record NC_141617.1, on the reverse strand, counting down.
GAAGGTCTAGGTACCATTCAGACGCTTCATCAGTTAAGGCCATGGGAAACCAAGCCACCTTGGTCTCATGGGATTGATCTCCACCTGCTCGGCATGCGGCATCAAAATGCTGGAGGAATCGGGCTAGATCTTCCCTACCATTATATTTGGGAAGTTATAATTTTCCCAAGGGACGTCGACCTTGATTGTTATTATTTCTTTGATTAAAGAAATTATCAGCCTCTGCATCGAGCTCGATATCCCCGTCATTGTCACAACGGCGTCCAACCATGTTGGGGCGTGGAGGAGTTGAAGGGAGTGATTGAATTTTAGGGGGGGATCTCGGGTAGAGGATTGTTGAGGGCGGTGGTTGCAGCAGAGTTGTATGTGGATTTGGCGAGCGTTGGAGTCAGAGGCATTGGCTTGAACGTAGCTGCATGAAGATTGGACGAGATTTGCAAAGGGTGTCTCTGCCACAAGTGCGGGTGTGGATGTAGTTTTGTTGGGAGGGTTAGAGTGGTGTTAGTTTGTGTAGGGACCGTGTATAGGAAAATGTGCTGGTGTAGACGGATCATTAATCGGAGGTCACGGCATGAAGATATGAGAAAATTTGTGCGAAACGAGGCCCACATGGGGCACAAATGAGTGAGTGCTAGGGATGCCTAAACGGTGTGCAATGGGCTGGAAAAATACCCCGTAGTGTGGTGTTTCCGTATGTGAAATCTGGGTTCAAACGGGGTTCAGTTTGGGTCCCAAATGGATGAGTTACGAGGGGTTAAAGTAGGGGTAAATTTTGCTTTTTTTAGGGGGGGTCCTAAGGGTGGTGTCAATGGACTTTAAGCCCAACTGAGGGGTTGGAACCAAGTTAATCTATTTAGATTAACTAACCTATATCCCCA